>NC_058404.1:25855305-25996979 GCF_002201575.2 Neomonachus schauinslandi
GGGCATAGAGCCCCCCGAGCTTGGCATAGGTGCCCTCCTTGCTGCTGATGCTGCTCAGCAGGCTGTGGAGCTGGAGTTGGGTGCTGCTGGTGGATGCCTGGCTGGATACGCTCAGCTGGGAGGACGAGGCTGAGGGGACCCCTTTGCACTGGAGGCTGGGGCTCCCGCACCCGCTCTTGCTGCCCGCCAGCCCTGGCACTGGCACCCAGTGGCCGTTGCCTTTGAAAGTTTTCTCCAGGGGTTCAGAAGAGGAGAAGGTATGATGATGGCGGCTTCCGGGGCTTGAGGAGTAGCTGAAGTGGGGCTCTTCGTGGGCACAGACGTTGGTTTCTGAGTGGCTGAGGTTCAGCTTGGGACTTGCTGTTCTTGGCTTGGAGGAGCCCTGGGTCCAGAAGAAGCCGTCAGGTGAAGAGGCTGCCCGGCTCACTAACTTCTTCTGGGGGAGAGGCGGGGGCTGTAGGGAGCCGCTGGGGGACACATCCTCAGTGGTGCCCGAAGGGAACGGAACAGGAGCAAAGAGCTTCTTCCCACTGCTGGTGGGTGAGTGCGCTGGCTCAGATGGAGGGCCTGAAATTGAGAAATAGCAACAATCAGGCTAGCGGCCAATGCCAATCGGTTCCGGGGCCCCGAGGTCAAAGCACTTCATTTTATTTGTATCCATTTTCTAGAGACAACAGACGCACAATGAACAAAATCCACAATGCAAGAAAGGTATACGGTGCCAATGAAGTCTTCCTCCTCCCGTGTCCCTTAGCACCCTGTCCCCCTCATCGGAGGAAACTGCGGCTGGTAATTTCCAGGGATCCTTCTGGAGATTTACCAAACAACCCAAACAAAGGCACAGCACACATTTACACGAAGAAGATATCTCACATCAGACATACAGATCTATCCAATTCTCTTTAACAGCGATCCCATATCATCCATGCAAGTATAATGTATTTAACCGATCCTCTCGTGATGGGCACTTAGGTTGTTTCCAACATTTTGCAAGCAATGCCTGCAACAACAATGGCAAACCTGTGCTTTGAATGGACTTTTTGAAAGTCAGGTTAACAGAGGGTACAATTTACCTACAGCAAAATTCCCCCTTTTCAGTGTGTACTGCTATGAGTTTTGACAAGCACCCTGGTGCCTTGGGGGGCAGGGCAGACCCAGAAATATCTTAGAAGGTGGAGGTACGTGACTTTATAAACGAAGAAACAGATCTCTAGGGAAAGCGAGTGTTTCCTAGACCCCCAGTTCCCAGAGTGGGGCACATGGATGCTGACCTTGATGGGGGGCAGGCTGGGGGAGACTCCATCACGGCCTCAGCCCCCTTCCCCACCCCCAGAGCATGGGGATGTTCAGAAGCATCACAGACGGTGAGCTGGAGGGCCAGTCTAGACAGGATGAAGACTGGACTTCACGCTTTATATCAGCATAGAAAATGGAGGTTTCACAATGAAACAGGAGTTCAGGTAAAAATAGGCAGGAAAAAAGGCAGAGCCACTGGGCACGGGAAAGGGCAAACTGAAATAGTCCTCATTTCCTTCACTCTCAGAACTGACTGGAGGATGTCCCCACTCTTTTGATAGCAGCTTTGAGGGCAATAACTGAATTATTCATAGGTCGTAAAATGCCTCCCAGTATCCCGAAGGTTAAAAAGTGAGAGAAATATGGGTCTTACATTCAAGGACAGAGGCATGGGGACATGCGCCCCTCACGGAGTTCCCCAAGCTGTGTCATCCTAAGGGCGGGGCATGCGGTGTCTCTCTACACCTCTCCCCACCTCAGCAGAATGACCGGAAGGCAAGAACTACAGCAAACATGGGCCCCAGGCACGCAGCGAAAGACCCCCAAGGAAGCAAACTGTGAGTTCTGTGTCAATGCACAGGATCTTTCTAGGGCTGCTCCCACAGAGTTAACAACTTTCTCTGCCCACACTGAGGCCCCCTCTGCTTTCTTTAACCAAAGTGGGGACAGAAGGGGCCCCCGAGGAACAAGCATGGGTACCAGGCCCCTCGGATCAACGCTGGGTCTCCTTACCTGGGATACCCCATAGGGAGGAGGGTCCCTCTCGGGGAGCAAGGGGCATGCGCACGTCATCAGGGCTCCCCTTGCCCTGGGCAGAGTGGGCACGGACGTCTGTGCCTCAGCTTCACTGATGAGAGCAGAGTCAGGGAGCTGACAGCAGAGGCCTCCTGTCCAGGACAACCCCAAACGCAGAGCTCACAGCACGGTAAGGTAGATGCATGCAGCTTGATGAACGCACGAGCCGGGGGCCAACAGGCTCGTGCAGGGAGAAGCCTGCGCGGCACAGGGAGGCAGTCGGGCCCCACACCAACACCTTCCCTGGCTCTACTCTCTCTCTTCCCAGACCCCAGAGAAAGCACAGTGCTCCTCACGTTCCCAAATCTGCACTAGGCAAGCACTCTTGCTGCCCAGTGGCTTCACAAGATCACAGTTTTCCTTCCCACCTCACCCTGCGTTGCTAATGACAGGTGGGGCGCCTGCCAGCAAGGCTGAATGAGTGATTTATACCCTTCCAGGAGGCCAGCCAACTCTACACACCCCTGTATTCTCCCCTCCCAGTCAGAAGGGCAGCAAGCGAGAGCCAGGCAGCCAGAGGACGGGAGATCCTGATCGCAGCTGATCTCAGCAGGTTCTGGAACTCTGGGGTCCATGGGTCCCCCATCCCACACTCTCCAGGAGGAACCTTTTCTCCTCTCAAGTGTATAGTCAGCAATAGTCAGCAATGGGGGCAGCTGAAGTCTAGGGCTGTACATTCACTTCCTCTCTGTGCCTCCCTCTAGCAGAAGCTGAGAGAGCAGGGGGAGCATCCCTCACCAGCTCCTGGGCTGAAAAACGGAAGAGCAAGACCCCTTTTACCTGGGGCTCTCAAAGGACACTAAGCCTCAGCCACCAAGTACCCAGGTAATGAGCAAGAGGGCAGCCAGGGGGAAACAGGTCCATCTCCTGGCCTTTCTGCATTCGGCACGGCGGAATGTGTCAAAGGGTCTGATTCTCCATTTGTTATCAACAGACAGAAGGGGGGGTGGGGGGGGGACAGGGGAGTGTGATCAGAGTCTCTGGTCAATGCTTTAAGCAGTGTCTCCAGTGACAGGGACAGCCGGCCTACGGTGAGGATCCTTCTGGTCCCCAGGCCCGCTGGCTGGGGTGTGTCTGGCAAATCAGCTTCTGGGCTAGCCGCTGCTTTAAGCCTTGTGCTAGTTCCCCATCCTTAGGGGTTTGCCTTCCTTGCTCTCCGTCACGGTGACACCCCCATGACGGCCTTTTCTGCCTCGACGGTGGTCTGAGTGCGGACAGCAGGACCAGCCCCGAGCTCGCCGTTGCCCTCACCCGGCTGAGTTCCCTCCTTTAAAAACTGACCGGATGGCATCATGGTGAAGGTCCCTTCCAGCAGGAATAGTCTATAATTTTGACCACTCACTCCATTTTCAACCCCTCCCAACATGCATTTTGTCTCAAAGCTGCCCCCGAAATAAAATACCTCTAGACAGAAGGCTCTCTTCCTTCCACAGTTCCTCTACCTCTAGTTTCCTTAACTTTTCAATCTGTAAGGACAGCAGGAATCTTAAAAAAAAAAAAAAAAATCCTGTAACACTTCTTATTCCCTAGATTACCCCAGAGAATCAAAAGGTTCTGCTTTCACACCAAAAATAGCTTGTGTTCAGGCAGTTGGAAGGAAGTGATTTTCTCCCTTACCCTCCGGGTGTTCCCTTGCTCTCCTGTGGGAAGTGTGTTAGTCAGCGGCTTTGATCAGATCTATAGGTAAATCTGGCAAGGAGTACCGGGTATTCGGTGGAAAATGGTTCATTTTTCTTTGTTTCTGAGATGCTATGGGTCTGTCACCCAACAAAGCAGGTCCTAATCAGAGGACAGCACTGCCTCTGAGTGCTCCCCGACCACACTCGTCCCCAGCAGGGCAGGGCTGTAGCTCCCCAAACCTCATCCAGGGAATGAGGCTCACCCGAAATGTGCACCTTACCCACATAATTGGGTATTATGTACATAGATGGTGATTTTGAGGTAAAAAAAAAAAAATGCCTAATTCTGTAACAGGCACAACCACCTTCCAACCTGAGGCATCCTTCTTAAGGTTTCCTCCTTCCTTTCTTTTTCTTTCTTTCTCTTTCTTTCTTCCCTCCTTCCTTTTTCTCTTTCTTTCTCTTTCTCTTTCTTCCTTCCTTCCTTCCTTTCTCTTTCTTTCTCTCTCTCTTTCTTTCAATTTCTTAATTTCTTTACTAATTTCTTTCCTTACAGTTTCTTAAAGTTTTTCTCCAGATTTGGAACCACAGCTAGTGAGAAGACCATACTTCACCCTGAGAGCTCCTGGGCACCTCAGGACCACATAACAGCTCAGCTGGTAGCATTCCCGGGGCTACTCCGAAAGAGATGTCAATGTGTGGCCCTTCTCGATGAAACTGTGCTTCCTCCACCATGAAACAAGCAGTACCTATTTGCTTGGGACCAGAGTGCACCCCTGAAGACCCACTCTGATTCCGCCAGTTTCTTCACTCTTTCATGGGGGAACCTCCTCATGAATGTGGCTGTAGGCAACAGAGCAGCTAGATTCTTATTACAGTTGACCCTTGAACAACATGGGGTCAGAATGAATGGGTCCACTTACATGTATTTTTTTTAAAATAAATACAGTACAGTACTGTAAATGTATTTTCTCTTATGATTTTCCTTTCTCTAGCTTATTTTATTGTAAGAATGCAGTATATAATACCTACAACATACAAGGTATGTGTTAGTTGACTCTTAATGTTATCAGGCTTCTGGTCAACAGTACGCTATTAGTAGTTAACGTTTCTGGGGAGTCAAAAATTATATGTGGATTTTTGACTGTGCGGGGGGTTGGTGTTGCAACCCCTATGTTTTGCCAGGGTCAACTGTATTTGCAAGAACTACCACACTCTGCATTTAGAACAGCCAGAAAGGAGAGGGGACAAATATGCCTTGACACCTAAAATAGTTGCAGAAATCACAGGCAAACCACTGGTTCAGGAAAATATGCCTAAAAAAAAAAGTCCTGAAAAAACTCTGGCCAACAGCCCATCTTCTCGGGACTCAGATTCAACAGCAATGAGAAGAATTCAAATATATCCTGGTTTTATGTTGGTGTTAGATCACCCCATTTCCAAATTCTGGCTTACAGCTAAGAGTGTAAAAAAAAGGTGAGAATGGAAAATAGTTTTCTGGGAAGTTTGCCTCCATCATAGTTACATCATCAGTAGGTTTTTAAATGACTTCTCACACTAATTGGTCCAGAGAGCTCCAAACCCCTGTTCCTAAGTTTTTCTTCCAATTTCCAGTTTGGCATATAAAGCCAGTAGCCAACTACAGAGTAGAACACCTCTGCATCTCTTTAGTGTGTCCGTTTCAGGGAAGAGAAAGTGTTTCTGGTGGAAAAGCTACATATCACATATGGGGCACCGGGTGGGATCTTAAAAAGACCAAGGGGAAAGTATACTAGCTTGGTGCCATTATATTTATTTATTTTTTTAAAAATTTTCTTTGTTTTAAGATTTTATTCATTTGAGAGAGAGAGAATGAGAGAGAGAGCATGAAAGGGGGGAGGGCCAGAAGGAGAAGCAGACTCCCCGCCGACCAGGGAGCCCGATGCGGGACTCAATCCTGGGACTCCAGGATCATGACCTTAGCCGAAGGCAGTCGCTTACCCAACTGAGCCACCCAGGCGCCCTGGTGCCATTATATTTAGAAAGCAGAGAAGAAATCAGGATTTCAGTGGTTGGGATAAGCAGCTTAAAGCCAAGGCAAAAACGCAGGCCAGAAGTTCAGACGTAGTACTGTGATGTTTTCTTTATCATAGAGTCCTCTCTTCTTGCGGGGTTTTAATAGGTACCTTCATTGTTCTCTTCGGCCAAGACGAGAGAGGTAGGTTTGAGGAGGAAGTGGTCAGTCCAATTTTGAGCTCTGTGAATGAGCCCGTCTGGCTCCCTCGGCACACAGCTCTGCCTTCTGACAGCAGACGGCCAGAACAGATGTGGAGGCCAAAGGCAGAGTCGGGGCCAGGAGTACCCAACCTCCAAATTCGCAGCTTTTGGGTCTGGCTATTCTCCAGCTGCAGGTAAGGTAAAGCAAACTGCATTTTTTTGGTTTGAAAAACTTGGGAGTGTTCCATGGATCATTTTCTTTTTTTTAATGAGGATATAGACTGTAGAGCTGGAAATGGCTGTATAGATTTATCCATTCCTTCAGTTAATGTTTCCTGAGCACCTACTAAATGCAAGGCATAGGGAACAAAGCAGATGGATCAAACCTCTCCTACAGCCTGTGGCCTCATTCAAAGAAAGCCATCTATGTGGGCACCTTGCCAATGGCACTCTGGCAGGTTTCTGCCAAACCCCCTCTTCCCACCCCGTGAGACCCAGTGAAGTGGGTGGCGGAGGGGATGGTCTAGCCTCACATGTAGCTTTTTCCTCCAAGGAAAAACTGTGCAAACTCTTGTTTGGTCACACAATCAGAAAGGCTCAACTCGAAGTGTTTTTTTAAAAAAAAAGCAGGCAAGTATCCCTTCAAAAAGAACCCTTGCTTTCTCAAGAAGGTAAACGTGGTCTGAAAATGGAAGCATATTATTAACATTTTACAACTGGCAGGAAAATGTGGCATTTGTGAGGAGTCTCCCCGGAACACTTAATCATCCCAAGAAACAATAATCGAGATGTGAACGCAATTTACATGCAAAAGAGGAGAAGCCCTGTCTCAGTTTGGAAACTGGCTCATGGCAAACATTCCATGCCCACCACCTCAGTGTGGCTGCGGAATCCTGCACTCTCCATGTCCTGTAAGAACACAGGATCATTTAGGGGTTTTCTTCCAAATTAACAGTTAGTTCAAAGCACTTTCTCATGCCGTTGATGGAAGCGTAAATTGACATTTTACAGGATAATTTGGGAACGTCTATTTAAAATGTGTATGTTTTGACATATCAATTCCACTCCTAAGAATTTATCTTACAGATATGTTCACCAAATTATCTTCAAGTGTGTCACGGGATCTTACTGGAGACTGGTAATGAAAATCACCTAACCATGCATTGTTAAGAGAGGGGTTTAACCACTTCGCACAATGACAAAATACACAGCATTAACAAAAATGAGATCAATTCAGAGGTTCTGATTTGAAAGACTTCAAGATATATTAAGCATAAAAATGTGTCGTACTGAGGTTTATGACATTTTAAATATGGATAAAAGGGGCGCCTGGGTGGCCCAGTTGGTTAAGCATCTGCCCACAGATCAGGTCATGATCCCAGGGTCCTGGGATCCAGCCCCACGTCGGGCTCTCCACTCAGTGGGGAGCCTGCTTCTCCCTCTCCCTCTGCCTGCCACTGCCCCTGCTTGTGCTCACTCTCTCTCTCTCTCTCTGTGAAATAAATAAATAAAATCTTTAAAAAAATTAAAAAAAATAAATACGGATAAAAATTTCTGAGAAGATATAGAAAAATATGCTCAAAATGTGTCAAAGGCAGGAGCTTGTTTAGAGGGTATCTGATGACTTTGTCTTTTCATTTCATATCTTTCCCCATCATGTGAATTGTTACCAGAGACATGTACTGACTTTACTGAAGTAGTAATATATATTTTAAAATTCAGCTTAAAGGGAATAGTTTAAACTAAGGTAAACCTTCACTTTTGTGATATTGTAAGGGCTCAGGCCACAGACATTCTGAAAAATGAGTATCTTTTCCTTTGGGATAGCTCCTTCATCCTTCACTAATCCATCTCCCAGAACAGAACCCACGACTCAGTCTGTCTCCATCGGGGCAGGGGATGAGGCGGGCCTAACTGCAAAACACCAAATGGAATATATTAGGCCAGCCCTGCCAGTTTAGGATCAAGTGCTCTGACAGCCTGTTCGATAGTCAGAACACACTATTTTCAGCTAGGGAGTTTTAGATGCCTTTTTAAGGGCCACCTTTTCTTCTTACAGAGTCTCAGGTAACAGCCTGAGTAGGGGAGCAAATGCTCAGTGAAGGTTAGGCTGTCACTCCTGACTGACCTCTGATCTTTGTGGACTTACCGTCTCTCTTGACAGATCCACCCCCCCCCTCCCCGCCCACTTCCTGGCTTGATTTTTTCCCATAGCACTTACTGCCATCTGACGCACTGGCTACTTTAGCCCTTTGTATCTTTCTCCTTCTCCATCTCTCCCCACTGGAATGTGAAAGAAGGAACTGGGCATTTTTCTTGTCATTGCTGTATGTTCAACATCTAAAATTGTACCCAGCACAAGGTTTGGATTCAACAAATACCTATCAAGTCAGTGACTGAACTAATGTATATATTTTAAAAATCCTCTTGTGGGGAGGGCACCTGGGTGGCTCAGTGGGTTAAGCGGCTGCTTTCAGCTCAGGTCATGATCTCAGGGTCCTGGGATGGAGCCCCGCATCGCATGGCATCGGGCTCTCTGCTCAGCAGAGAGTCTGCTTCTCCCTCTCCCTCTGCCCCTCCCCCACTAGTGCTCTCTCCTGTGCACGTTCTCTCTCTCTCTCAAATAACTAAAATATTAAAAAAAAATCCTCTTGGCATAATTACTGAGGAAAAGAAGCTGACTACTATCAAGATATTTCATTAACTTGGCCATATTTCTGGTCTGCTAACCATAAAAATACGAACACTGACCTGGTACATACCTTCATGTGAATTCATACCTACATTCACTGTGTGGCCAGACCTCTTATCTATTGCTGGTGCCAACAGCTTCAGTTTGACAGAGCTCTTTCTAATCTCCTGTACTGTGGGAACCTGGCATCCAGGATTTATGTTGAACTGTGGCACTGAATTTTAACGTTATCCTAAATCAAAGAGGAAAATGATCTTCATGTGACATTAGGCTCACCTATTTAAAAGGAACCATTTAGGGGCGCCTGGGTGGCTCAGTCCTTAAGCGTCTGCCTTCGGCTCGGGTCATGATCCCAGGGCCCTGGGATCGAGCCCCGCATCGGGCTCCCTGCTTGGCGGGAAGCCTGCTTCTCCCTCTCCCGCTCCCCCTGCTTGTATTCCCTATCTCGCTGTCTCTCTGTCAAATATATAAATAAAATCTTAAAAAAAAAAAAAAGGAACCATTTAAAGCATGAGAGTCTTCTGCTGCCCATCTGTGGGGGTCATTTAGCTGACCACTGTGCCTCACAGCTATTCACTACAGATCACCTCTTGGCAGCATTCATGGATCTGTCCTGACACATGCAGTTTGTCCCTCCCAAACCAAGCATAAACCAAACAACTGCTTACATGGATTTTTCCTTCCACTGAGTTGACTCACTGTTCAACTGAATTGCCCACATGGACAAATGGGATAACAGATGTGCTTTGAGGGGTATGACATGCAATACAAGCATAAAGAAGTGAAGTTAATATTGATATAAAAATGATACTTTGTAAACATAAAGTTTAGACACACTGGTTTTTAAAATGCAACAAAGTTATACATTTCAATTATGTTTGTTTTTCTTATAAATTTTTTTTTTAAAGATTTATTTATTTATTTGAGAGAGAGAAAGAGAACGAGGGTGCACATGTCCATGGGGGAGAGGGGGAGAGGAAGAGGGAGAGAGAAACTTTAGCAGACTCTGCACTGAGCGCCGAGCCTGACGTGGGGCTCCCCCTCAGGACCCTGAGATCAGGACCGGAGCCGAAACCAAGAGCTGGACGCCTAATGGACTGCGCCACCCAGGCGCCCCTTTCCTTATAAAATGTGAAACTTTTTTTTTCTTTTGGCCACAGAACCCAAATAGTAGAAAACTAACTTTAACCACTAACCGTGATAAGCTTCCAAGAAATTTACACAAACTACTATTATGACACTGGAATGACTTTGTCCTCAACTCACTCAGGTCAGCCTTTACTGCAGATAGAAAAAGTCCACAAAAGGCATCTCTTTTCATTAGTGAATTCTTCCTGACCAAACAAATAGTCTAATGATATATTTACATTTAATATTAGAGAAGTAGACACTACATTCTGGTCTCCAGGAACTTTAGCTTGAACTGACTCTACCTCTCTTATTCAGATCCACTGTCTCAGCTTCAGTACTAGATACAAATAGTCACAAAAGGTGTGATGGATAAATACTTCACATTATTTTTATGACGTAAAAGTGAGCAAGAATTCATGGGATTGAAAGATAACTGTTTAGGAACAGATTGAAAGCAAGCCACCTTGGTTAATGAAGAGAAGCGGACTGAAGGGTTCCTCACATTTCATGACCAGTGTGGTTCTAGATAGTCTCCAGACTAATGTCTAATATTTGTGACAAAGGGAGGGTGGAGAAAGAAAGCATGGTCTGGGGTACAGAGCCATAAGCAGGAACAGCAGGTAGAAATTGTTCACTCTAAGGACCCAAAGTCTAGTAACAAGGTATACACTTTTTGTTGATCTAGGAATTCAAATTTTGAAGTGCATTCCCATTGAATAACTGGCTCATGATAAAGGCAGAACCATGAAAATATATTCATTTTAATTAGAAAATGTCTGAGTTAGGTGTCACCATCGTACTCCTAAATCCCTAGTGGCTCCATGATTTCCCACTTCTGCACATTGGTTTTGAGAGTTTTGTACAATCCAGCCTCTACCTTCCCACCAACCTCTGGTCCCATTTTCCCCTTGCCTGCTTCCACTGAAGTGTGTCAGGTGGTCCTGCCCTTTTCCCAGCATGCCCTGCTAACCCTGTGCCTTGGCGCCTCCTTTGTTGTTTCCGTAACCTGCAGAGCCCTTTCCTCCCTCTACCTCCTCAATTGTAACCACACTTGAGACATGAATTGAAGTGCCATCTTTTCCAAACGCCTTCCCTGAACCCTTCCTCAGCCCTCATTGATTCCTCTTTCTTCTGGAAGCCTTGATCAACATTCATGTTCTGGGAAGCCCAATCGCCTAGCTTAGACCAGCCACCTGTGTGTCACGTGTTTTAGGCTCGTCTTCCTAGCTAGACCTGAAGAGTCCTGAGAGCAAACATGATTTGCCGGTTCTGACTAGCCCAGTGCACAGACAGTTAGGTAGAGTTCTCATCAACATGAGCTGGCTGGTGGCCAGTGGGGCTCCACTGTACACTGCTCCCTCAGAATTGGTCACAATCCCCGAGAGAGCACATCAGGGCACAGGGTCCAACAGTCTACGAGCCCAGCCCACCTCTGTGGAATAACCCACCTCAGAGAATTTTTGCACAATTTGATGGGAAAAGGAAAAAAAATGGAAGCCCAGGAAAATCTGCAGAGAAAGCAAGCCCTCTTTTGCTACATCCCACCCCAATCAAGACTAAGAGATTTCCTGTTTTGAAGTCTGAGCTATCAGAAGTTTCCCATAAGAACACACCGCAGACTGACACAACATATACTCTAGACTTAGCAGTACTCATCTTTCCTATCGAAATATGTTGGTGATTGTGATTTTACAATGGAAGCCTCGACTCCAAAATTGCCTGCTGGGAAGAAATATTTCCACAGGAGTGAGAAAAGGTCGTCATGTTAGCACATGTCGAAAACTAACATGTTAAAACAAGTTTAAGAGAAATGCAGAAGACACACGCGCGCACAAAGAATGTTGAAACGGTGAGAGGTTTTAATACTACCTATCACAACTACAGAAACACAAGAGTTCCTTCTCAGGAATGTGCCCAATCAGGACATACCCACATAGTATACCTTAGAGCTTTCTCCAGGGAGTGGGACGGATGGTAGCCTCACGAAGCCTCCATGCTTTAATTCAACAAACATTTATATAAGCACCTGCTGTGTCCAGGTGTGTGTGTGCGTGTATGCACATGGGTGTGCACTCATACACATGAAGGGGCGAACAAGATGGCGGAGGGCGAGAGAGAGAGAGAAACATGGAGGGTGAAAACTTGTGGTTGGCAGTACCTAATCCCCTGAGAACCAATCCCGAGGACAGAAATGGAGAACAGACCTATACATAAATGGCTCATCACCCCAGGAATCAGTGGACGCACTGTGTGTCAGTGGAAAGGGCGCAGAATGAGGCGCCTCATCATGTATCCAACAGGGGATTAATGCCAACTGTTCCTGGGTGGAGTCTACCTCATGGGCAAAGCAGGACCAAGACGGTAGGTCCAGCTGAGCCATTCCCAATCGTGGCAGTGAGCCCAGGGCTGGCCTTCCAGACCCGGGAGAATCTAAGCCTCCCCGTCAAGGTGAAATCTGTTACCTCCATCGCTGCAGGTCCTGGAGTCCGAGGCCAGGCTGTCTGTGGAACCCGTGGTGAAGCTGACGGGGACACCCCTGCAGGGAGGGCTGAGGCTCTCTGCAGAGCCCTGGCTCACTTTCTCCAAATCAGAGCTGCTCTTGTTCATCTTTAAAAGGTGCCTGGAAAATGTGAGAACAAACAGTAAAGGCAATTAATTTGGTTTCTCTTAAAAAACCAGGTGATGGGTCATGAACCTACTATGCTCCCGGAGCCTGAACAGTACCAGCAAGTTTTGAAAAAATGATTTTGGGAAGAGAGAACGGGCACTCTTTTGAAACCTTATGCACATGAATGGTAGGAGATTTCTCAAGTGTGGTTCGGAGGAGTGAGTCTACAAAATTTAGACAAATGCCAAATCATGGTTTGGGAGGAAATATGCCTTCGTATGCTGACCCTGTTGGCCATAACATTTACATCACCTACTGTGTAACATCTCTATGAAGAAAAACACGAACATTATCATAAGAGTCAATGTATAGAGATATACAGAGATTGGGTAGCTTTTGCAAGATCACAGGGCAAGTGAATTGCAAATTAGGACTAAAAAGGTGGGATTTCTTTTTGCCTGGCATTCTCTTGACAGAGCTTTAAAGGTTCTAGGTTGTTCCTTGGAATTAAGGAAAACTTTATATCAATTTAACCAGACTTCTAGTGCAATGCTCAGAAACATGTTAACATAACCCTTCTTCCTGAAGTACAGAATCTGCCCTTAGGCTTTCTATGAAATCTTTCGTTGCATCTCTAAGACATCATTACCAATATATCCAGGACCGGAATACCAAGTTCAAGAGAAAAATAACTTGCCTTGGAGAAAACACTGCCATTATCAGGTAGAGCGGTTAGCTTATTGATTTCTCCTTCCCTTTCTCCAAGGACTACATGAATATTCACTCTGACCTGACATTTTCACCACGAAATGAGGCAGACCACAATCCATCTAGCTCTCTCCCTGTTGGTGGTAACCCAGATTTGTCTGAACTGATATTTCCTGATGACATTCCTGTTCCCACTAGAGCAGATCTATATCTCAATATCTGCTGTAGGAAATAGACAATGCAGTATTGATTTGGCATCAGAACCGCCTTATTTAATGCACATGACCTTACAGTCAAGAATTTATCGATTGTTCTTTGTGTACAACATTGCCAGGCCCTGCATTGGTCTTTGCAGTCCGGGGGATCCGGTGCTGATTACCAGAAAAGTTTAGAGAAAGTTTGTTAGCTACCATGAAATACTCTTTAGGAACACATCCTTCTCCTCACCCCCAATTCTTAGAACCACATTGAAAAATATTTTACAGCTGTCAAATATAAGTTGTGATGGTGATGGCAAGGTTCTAAGACCATTTCTTACATTTTAATGTCACTGTAGGGCTCTGGGAAATATCAGATCCTTAGGAAGTGCTGTGGCAGTCAGTTATCTTTATTTTACCCTCTGGCAAAATAAAATCAGAGAAAGTCTTGTAAAATATTTTTATTCTCATCAGATCCATCAATCATGGCTTTTGCAGATAAAGCCTAGATATGCAGTTGTGAGTAATGACAACTCCTCAGTCTAGGAGAGAAGCCAGCTCTGTGGCAGTGCAACGACCCAGCCCCCTCCAAAGTGGCCTCTGGAGTCTCTTGCTCCTCAGGTCCAGAAAACTGCCAAGGGACAAGTTCCAGCACCAGAGTTGCTGAGCGGACAAAGCTCCCCATTCCATAAACCTAGAGAAACACTGAATGAAATGTATATAAACAGATAAAGCTAAAAAACACGTAAATAAGCGTATGTGTGAATACACACACACACACACACACACACACACCTTGGATATATTCCTTGAGCAATGTTATTCAAATCACTAGTAGTGAATGAATGGCTAAGTCAATTTAGTGAGTCATGGCAGTTTACCAGCAGTTTATTTTAACAACATATGCTGCTATGGGGCCAGAAAACATGAAATATTATAGTAAGGATTTTTGAAACATTGTTTTGTGACACTTGCTTCAGGTGTGTGCTTGTCAGATCATGATAGTAAATATATTTCTTATTGTGGGTCATTGTTAAAAAAAGGCTAAAAATCATTGCTCTAGAATCGGTGGTCAACAAACATTTCCTTAAGGGGCCAGATGGGTGATATTTTAGGCTTATGGATCATATGGTCTCTGTTACGACTACTCAATTCTGCTGTTGGGAGCAGGAAAGCAGTCGTAGACTCTACGCAAATGAATGGACATGTTTTCCGATAAAACTTTATTTACAAACACAGATGACCACACTGTAGATGGTAGATTACTGATCCCTGATCTAGACCAGCCTTGTCCAACAAAATTATAGTGCAAGTCATATATATAATTTTAAACATTTTAGTAGCCAAATTATAGGTGAAATTATTTTAATAATATCTTTTATTTAATAAAATATATAAAAATATTGTCATCTTAATAGGCAATGAGTATAAAATCATTAATGAGATATTTTACTTGTTTTTTCATTCTAAGTCTTCAAAGTCTGGTGTGTATTTTGTACTGACAGCACAATGTAATTTAGACTAGCCACATTTTAAGCTACTGGCTACTGTACTATTCAGTGCAGATCTAAAGGAACTCTCATACATGGACAAGGCTCTTCATGGTGTTACTAACAGCAAAAACAGAATCATAAACAGTCCAGTGTCCATCAATAAAATAATGGATACATTGTGGTATAGTATTATAATGGAATATGATATAGAATTCAAAAATAAATGAACTTGATTTTAATATACTAATACTGAAATGACTCTTAAATGTTGATGTTAAAAGTAGCTTGCTGCAAATCAAAACCGCAATGAGATAATCACCTCACACCAGTCAGAATAGCTTATATCAAAAAGATATGAAATAACAAATGTTAGCGAGGATGTGGAGAAAAAGGAACCCTCATGCACTGTTGATGGGAATGCCAACTAGTGCAGCCACTGTGGAAAACAGTACGGAGGGTCCTCAAAAAATTAAAAATAGAAATACCATATGATCCAGTAATTTTACTTCTGGGTATTTACTTGGAAAAAAAAAAAAAAACCCACTAATTTGAAAAGATATATGCATCCCTATGTTTATTGCAGCATTATTTACAATGGCCAAGATATGGAAGCAACCAAAGTGTCCACTGATAGATGAACAGATAAAGAAGAGGTGGTACATATATACAATGAAATATTACTCTGTCATAAAAAAGAATGAGAACTTGCCATTTGTAACAACATGGATGCACCTAGAGGGCATCAGGCTAAGTGAAATTCGTCAGACAGAGAAAGACAAAAATACCCAATGATCCCACTTACATGTGGAATCTAAAAAACAAAATGAGCAAAGAAACAAAAAACAGAAAAAGAGACACATAAAAACAAGGAATAAACTAGTGGTTGCCAGAGGGCAAGAAAGTGGGGGGAGAGCTGAAATACGTGAAGAGGATTAAGAGGTACAAACTTCCAGTTATAAAATAAATTAAAAAATCATGGGGATGAAAAGTACAGCATAGGGAATACAGTCAATCATATTATAATAACTCTGTATGGTGACAGATGGTAACTACACATCATGGTGAGCATTTCATAATGTACATAATTGTCGAATCAGTATGTTGTGCACCTGAAACTAATATAATATTGTATGCCAACTATACTTCAATTTAAAAAAAAAAAAAAAGCAACTTGGAAAAGGTCTCAAGTACACTGTGATGCCGTTTAAATATCTTTTAAAAATACATAACGATGCTATAATTTTTTTATTTATCATATATATGTAGTAAAATGGCAATAATACTCATCACCTTCAAGATACTGAATACTCTGGGTAACAATGGGAAAAGGAAACCGAAACTAAATACGAAGTGATCTTCCACTGGACCTGTAATGTTTTATTTTTCAAAATCTAAAATGGCAAAAGGTTAATAATACTTGAAAAATCTTTGGAGGACACATGACAGTTAAATTATTCTTTGAACTTCACTGTAGGCTCGAAATATTTGATAAATCGAAAACGAACATTTCTAGAAGGACAGAAAGTCACTAGGGCCTGCAAGAGCCCAGGGATGGCCACTCTTCTTGACCTGCTACAGAGCCTCTGAAAGGCGAGGGACAGAAAGGATGACCCAGCAGGATATTTCCACCAGGCCGCACCGTGGGACAGGCAGATTCAATGAAGGTTAGTAATAACCACAGAAGAGCCTTATAGACGGAAAAAGTTATTTCTCAGACCTAACCACTCTTCTGAGACTTCAGAAATTAGTTCTTCCGAATCTAGTCACTATGAGGGAGAAGTCACAGTTTTGAACTCACCAAGTGAATGCAGACAAAATTAGCTTATTCTTGGGGTTGCAGCATAAATCTTCAGCAGCTTGCACATGTGTGTATGTGTAGGGAAGTAGGAAGCCTCCAAAAGTAGACCTTGGTAAATCTCAGTATTTAAGCACAGGGGGAATTTTCATGTTTTCATGGCTCTGGGAATATTACTCTTTCTCTACTAAAAGGGCTCAAGAAGCCCAGGCTCCCACCAGGTAGCAAAAGCCCAGTAAGCATTTGGAATTCTCTGGTGTAAATGGGGAAGAAAGGAGTAACCCTTGCTCATAATAGCGAAATCTTGGGAGTGATGACTCTTTTATATGAACTGCATCAAAAATCTTTCTTGGGGGGCACCTGGGTGGCTCAGTTGGTTGAGCGACTGCCTTCGGCTCAGGTCATGATCCTGGAGTCCCGCATTGGGCTCCCTGCTTGGCGGGGAGTCTGCTTCTCCCTCTGACCCTCCTCCCTCTCATGCGCTCTGTCTCTCATTGTCTCTCTCGCAAATAAATAATAAAAAAAAAAAAAATCTTTCTTGGAAGCCCGTGTAATCTGCACTCTTAGAGAATTGCCATTTTAAGTAGGGAATGAGCAAAACTACCTCAGATTTCATAATGAAAGGGGAAGCTTATCATCAGAGCAGAGACTGACAATCAAGTTGCTCTCGTGTGTTCCATCTATGCATGCAATGGATTTCTTAAGAATCCCCGGAAAAAGGTGACTTTTCTGAGCCCTACTGGATTGTTCTATCAGACCTAAGGCCAGATGACAATCCAAGGGCACCCAACGATGCACAGCAAGACTCTACTGATTGCTTCTAAAGGCGCTTTCCCCTCATTAATGATAGTTTGATCTGCTGTTCATAAAACTGGTGCCAACCACCTAGAAGATGCAATCTGATGTCACGTCATTTAAGGAAGTGGCTTCAACGGGCTGAAACCACATACTCCGGTCTTTCCTCTCTAGGTGGTGAATAACATTCTTATCAGCTGCACGGAGAGCATGGTCTGCACAGATGTCTTTGCTCACACAGCGTGATAAACGACTTGTTCTTACTCAGACTTCCTTCCCTGCCTCCCGTTGATTAGCCAGAGTCACAGGAGAGTAGGATGAAATACGCGGCCAGAGGCCCGGTGTCCTTAGAGACTGAGCCCTGCAGCTGCCGCCCGGTGATTTCAGAATGGCTTTTCCCCCCATTGTCCTTAGAGAAAGAAGCCCTGCCAGAGTTTTCTCCGTACTGTATTGGTAGAAAGCTGGGGAAAAAAAAAAAATCCAGGCGGAAGAGCCATCTGCCAGACTTCCTCATTCATAGGAACAAGCCTCATCTAAAAATACCCCCAAGCTTTTAGAATGTCCGAAATTCTTAACGGATGCCCTGCCCCAGCAGGACTGCATCTCAAGCTTCCCATGGCCGCCAGGATCCTCATCAGACGGCACAGTTTGTAAAGTGTGACGGAGGCCAGGGTTCTTTCTCACTGCCCTGACTTTTGTTTAGTTCACACGCATTCGGTTGAGAGCCATTTGCCTCCGGAGCAGAAGCTTATGAAAACCCAAAGAACACTAGTGCGGAAATTCAGTCTCGGGACTCTAGATCCCAGTACAGCTGCACACCAAGCCTTCGCATTGATCAAATTCACTGCTGAGTTTGGTGATGACTCGGAGAAGACCTCCGAGCTAGCTCGGAAAGCACACACAGGTTAGAAGATGCTACACCCATTTTTTAAGTTGCCAAGAAGAAGTGAAAACAGACCAGTTCCAGATGCAAATAAGTCAAGTCATGCCTAAATCAAAGAAGGAGAACCCCTTACCATCCTAGACGTGGCCCGTCACGCCATCCTCATTGGCAGGGCCCCCCAGAGCCTGGGGACGGGCTGGGCCAGTGACTGTGGGGTCCCATGGAGCAGCCCTGAGGAGGAGGGCCAGCTTCGGTGAAGGTGGCGGAGTGCCTTGTCAGCCAGCTGTGAATTCACTGCTCAGAGCTCTCCTTTCCCCTAAGTTCCTCTCTGACTTTTCTATAAAATGCACTTCCTCCCAAAGCACAGGAAAATAGGGACGGCTCTGCCTCTGACCTGCAGCTTTCAATCTCCGATTGTCTTGTTGGGCTCCAGTGTTAGCAGCAATTCAAATACACTCTGAAACACAGTCAGCCGCACCCCACTCATTCTCTACTAGGTAGCCACATCCTAAGGTCAAAATCATTAAATGATTCAAGTTGAAACACTGAGCTTGCTGGGTGAATAAAAGCACCTCACTTTTTACTTATCTTATGCCTCTATTACCTGCAGTGTGTCCCCCATCCTGTCTGTCCTGAAGAGCATTCCCAGGTTTTTTAAGAAATAAATTTTGACTGCCTGCTCTGTGGTGAGCACCGTGTTAGGTGTTGGGGATACAAGAGTGCATAGAGATGATGCCATCCTTGCTTCAACAAACCTAGGACCCAGAAGATAAGTACTTGTCAAGCTCCCCTAAAAAAGTATATGGAGGGTTCAATCTATACCTTCAGGATAGATTTGCAGCCTTGGGGGTTGAGCATCCTGACTCCAAATCTTTCTAAAACATTGCTCTCATAATGATGGTTGACCCTGATGAGCCCTGTGCAGAGCTCTTGTAAGTATTCTTAACCTCGGCCACCATACTGGATCTCGGGTTCTCCGTGGTGACTGAAATATTCTTCGCCAATCTCAATTTCAAACATTTTCCCCCACTGTTTATATATTACAACATATAGCTAGACTTCTCATTTGGGAAGAAAAATTATCACCATTTTGTTTTTATACTACTACTTCTCCTCATAAATCCTTTGCTCCAATTGGGCTAATCTCTCATTGTCCGCAAAGCACTCTGCATTACTGTCCCCTCCCCATCCTAGCTCTGAAGAAACAACTGTCTCTCCCTTTCAAACCTTTACACCCTCAAAACCCAGGGTCAATATCACTTACCTACAAATCCCTCCCAAACCATTGCAGTCTTTTCTGACTGATCCGTCTTCTCTGGAACGCACACTGAATTGAGTCTGATTCACATCACTGGGCATTAGGTTATAATCTTGGTTAGATTATTCTAATTGTTTCATGTGAAATAGGCTTGTTCCCACGCCCAAATTATAAACTGAGGAGCTGTGTCACACTCAGAATATACTGGAACACACGGTAATTACTAAATACTTCTTGACTAAGTTTATCTGCCTCTGTTTCAATAACTCGGTGGCATCTGGGAGCATAAATGTTTCCTTTTGGTAAAGAATTACACTTGTCCAGCAAAACTTGCAAAAGGCAGGAACACTGAGCAAACACCCCTCAAAAAAGCTGGATTCAATTGCTGAGCCTTTTTCATATTTACAAAATACAGCAGTTCCAAAATATCCTGAATTTCTACAAATCTTGTAGTTAAAAATTTTTTTTCAAGAGATGGGATGAGAAAGGCAGATAATTATGCTGAAAGGTTTTTATTGTTTTTATCTTTGATTCTCTTTGATGAAAATGCTAAGGGAGTTATTTTCCAAGTATCTTAGTGTCACCTGAAAGGGCTAATAAGTCCAGTCTACTCTGAGGGCGTATTTCCGCCTGATTTCTTAGCATGTATAAAGATAGGAAATCAGTTTCATTTTCGGTCAGATGACCTCAATGTTCCCCACAGTGCAGGCCTATTAATTTGCATTTGCAGTTAATGCGCTAGTAACTTCCATAGCTCTACAAGCTGAAAAACCCTTTGGTTCAACCTGACAATGAATGCACTTTGCATTCAGTGGAAACCACTTAAAAATAGGAATAAAGCCATACTTATTTTTAAAAACAGGGACGTGCACACGCAAACATTTAGGTCGGTCGTTAGTTTTAGGGAAGGATAAGTGCTTGAATTGGTCAAATGGAAATCTGAAGGCATTTGCCCTGACTATACACAGATCTACTTTGGCACTGAGAGATTATGAATGTTTTTTAAAGATCACCTTTCAGGTCTCAGAAAATTAAAGTTCCTTAATCTGTGGCCCCACGCAGCATGGTACTCTTTTGTGTACATTCCTAGAGAAGTTCTGGGCTGCCTGGTGCCGGAGGAAGGCAGGCAGAGGTTTGGAGGTACCTGGCCCGGGGAGCTTTGAGCTGAGGCTGACGACAGGCCAGAAGGGTCAGGGGGCAGGTAAGGGAGACCCCATCACCAATGAGCTACACTTTATCTCCAATAGAGGTAAAGAGGCCCCGAGTCCTGGCCTGGAAAGTCAAGGAGGAAGCTCTTACAGGTGTTCACATGCAGGTGGAAAGGAAGAGAAGATGGAAAGGAGATGAGGAACAAATGGACGACCAAGCAGCTGCAATCCACAGAGGGGTACCCTGACTGCCGGCCCGCCTCCAGCCCAGCACAGTGTGCAAGGACCTGCAGGAGCCTCTGGGAAGAACAGCCGTGCAAGCATTTCCAGAACTTCCCAGACGGATTTCCGAGTCCTCTAGGAAGGCTTCTTGATGGGGTGGTTAAGACCATGAACCCGGGAGCTCTGCTGCCTGGCTTGGGTCCTGGCTCCACTGGTCTCTGGCCGGGTGCCTGATAAAAGGCACTTCAGCGATCTGTGCTTCAGCTGCCCATCCAGCCCATTTCTCCTAATGCCGATAACAATCACACTCATCTCATGGGGCTGTGGGCAAGATGCAATGAGTTAATGTTTGCTACGTGCCGGAAACAGCACCAGGTGCACAGAAAAGTGTTACTTATACAGAAAGATGGATGGATGGACGGACGGACAGAGACAGAGGGAGGACTTCAGCAGCCTCCAGTAAACTAATTCTGCTACCTGGATAGAAGCAGAAAAGAGCACATGGGTTACAGATTTCACTCTGATATTTCTACTTTTCTTATGATACTGGATGGAGACTCAAAGGAGGCGCCTGGGTGGTTCAGCCGGTTGGGTGTTTGACTTCGGCTCAGGTCAGGATCTTGGGGTCCTGGCATGGAGCCCCGGACTTGGGCTCTGTGCTCAGCAGGGAGTCTGCTTCTCCCTCCGCCCTCCCTTTGCCCCTCCCCATTTGTGCTCTCTCACGTGCACGTGCACTTTCTCTCGCTCTAATAAATAAATACAATCTTTAATAAAAAAATAAAGAGATCAAAGAAGAACGTTCATCACGATGATGCTTTGAAGCTACGCATTATTCTAAAGTAACTAGGAAGCACTGATCTGTCCATCAACCAGACCTCAGTGTGATCTAGGATTCAAGACATTGCTAATTTGTAGTGTAGCCCCAGGCTCAGGGCTGCCGTACTCCACGGCTGACCAGATTGATTAGCTCCATTATGCACAAATTAAGAAACAGAAGAACCTCTTTTACGGTATTAGCTTGCCTCTCCTCTGCAAAAAAGAACCTCCCATGATTCCTACCCCCTTCACACCACCTCTCCACCCCCAACGGAGGGCTCTGGTGATTGAGTAAACCAAAGCAGTAGCAAATTCTTACTCACCAACTTGGGAATTACTGCTCTTCTACTCCTGACCTATCCCTCTTGGAACCCATCCACCAATACAATCTGTGCCTGACCAGAATCTTTCTGTTTCTAGACTACTGGTTTTGGCAACGACGCTTTCAGAATTATCCTTCCCTCTTTCTCTTGATTCAGCAAATGCTCCAAGTCCACTTTGTTGACCCAGTTTCTGAGCCCAACTATTGGCTTAAGAAATCTGTGTGTATTTATATTAGATGTTGTTCCTACCCTCCTGGCTTGGGAGAGTCAGGCTATTTATAACAAAGCCACTAGATGATCTTCTCTACTCCCCTCTCTGGCCCAGGCTGTTGCCCAGAAAGGATGAGGTTTCCTTCCCACTCCCAGGTCACTTCTTCAGCCCTCTGTTAGCTGTTCTCTCCCATCTCCTTTAGTCCTGGCTGAAACCTCCCCCAACCTGGATAAGGGTTCTGGTCACCCAATTCCAGCGTGGCGGTGGGCAGGGGGCGGGGGGGTTCCCTACACCACTAATTCTCACCAGCTGGGTATCCTACCATACAACTCAATTCTGACACTAAGGACCCGGAGACAGCATCAGATCGAAGGTTCCAATGACCTCTTCCTTGGGTCCGATTCATTTGCTAGAGCAGCTCACAGAACCCACAGAAACATTTCACTTACAGAATATAACCCAGGAGCAGCGAGATGGAAGAGACGCCACAGGGCAAGGTGTGGGGAAAGGGCACGGAACCTCCATGACCTTGGCAGGCGCACCACACCACTCCACACACGTCTCCACAGGTTCACCAACCTCTTAGCTCTCCAAACGCCATCCTTTGGGGGTTTTATGGACGCTTCATTACAGAGGCACAGCTGATTAAAGCTTGGCCACAGAAGACTGATTCAACCTCCAGCCCCTCACTCCTCCCCCAGAGGCTGGGGTGTGGGGCTGAAAGTTCCAACCTGCTAATCACAGGGCTGATTTCCTGGCAACCAGCCCCCATCCTTAGGTGGGTTCAAAAGTCACCTCATTAACATAATAAAACACGCCTTTATGGCTCCTAGGAAATTCATCACTTAGCAAACTCCCCGGGTTTTAGGAGCTCTGTGCCAGAAACAGGGATGGAGACCAAAGGTTTATTTATTACAAATCACAATATCATACTAGGTAAGTTCAAACATTTTCTATCTTCACTCCTGCACCAGGCAGCCTACTGCTTCTCTAGGAAAGTGCATAACCATGCAGCCTGGGGCCACAATTAATACATGATTCCGGCCTTCAGCTAGCCCTTGGGGCTCCCTGGCAATCCTTGCACTTGACCTCCCACTCTCCAAAGCAGCTATTTCAAACATTCACCATTTTTCTTGATATTCTTAGTTGCCATTCTTATTTCTTGCAAGTAAGTCCTCTTTCTCCATGATTCGGTCTTTCTTTATGTTCTTATTTACTTCAAGTGCAGAGAGGTGAAATCACCTTCTGCCTCGATTAATGATACACCTTCACACTGGTCTGCATTGTTTTAGCTTTTCCCTTCATCCCCATCTCTATACTAACTCTCCATTTCCCGATTTCCCACTTGCGGGTACGCACTGTATTTCCTTGGATATATATCCTTGGATTTATCTTTTAAAAAAGGCTGGCACTTTATGTGTTTTCAATTTACAGCATTACATTGTGTTACAGATCGTGTTCTGTTTCGTAGTTCACTCAAAGCTAGTTTAAGGTTCATCCATGTTTCTGTATATATATCCAGTCCATAATGTCTGACGGCTATTGAGTATTTCATTTCATACTCATGACATTTTACTTTTCTGTTTTCCTAGACACGAATACCCGTGATTGCACCAACTACCCTCTACTGTGAACAATGTTGTGATGATCTTCATCGTATGCATTCCCTTATTGACCCAAGTGTTTCTCCGAGGCAAACACTGAGGAACGGAGATTGCAGGGGCATAATGTATTCTTACACTGAATCCTCCTCAGTAGCTCATATTAGCTCCACCTACACCGAATCCTCAATATTTAGCGATTAAACGACCGTTAAGACCAAGAAAACTTCAGACTCTGAACTCTAAGAAGAAGAGTCTCTTTCATTATGTTTCTCTGCTTTCAGAAGAGGCACGGACAAGCATTGAAAGTAGGATAAGAAGTAGGATCAAGGGGCTGGATTTAGGATTCACTGGTAGAGACAATTTCTGTTTCAAGTTTTAGAGAGGACATGAAGATATAGAAGGCATTTTGAGAGATCTGAAGGGAGGTCACAAAGTAAATGTGACAGATCAGTGAGTATTCTTGTCCTGGCTTTCTTGTACTTGCTCCTCGGGAGACACGCTCTGTCCCCAAGTTGAACATCTCTGAAACAGACAACCTAGCTCATCACCAGTCCAGAAGATGCAGAAAAATTATATGTACTATGTATTCTGAAAACATATATTTATATTTATATTAAATTTATATGATAAATTTATATTATAATATTTATATATTTATAATATGGAATTTTCATTTTCAAACTATCCCTCTAAAAGATGAGACATACTTCCTGCCCCCACTCCCTGTCTCTGCCATCGGGAAGCATAGAAAGCCAGTGCTACAAACCGAAGAGGGTAAGGCTAAGTGAACATACATCATTTAATGGGTAACAGATGTAACGGTTAACTCTTACTTACTCAAATACAGATCTCCAAAAAGGTTACAATTCATGGGATAGTCACAATCACTCATTAAGAGAAAACAAAACCTTTGGCCTTACAATCTGAACTTTGAGGTTATAATCAAAGAGAGGACCACAGTCTGCCAAAGTTTGCTTAGGATGGCCTGGGCTGGACAGAACACAGATCCTCTCACAGGTATAAAACCCTTGAATTGGACGCCTGGGTGGCTCAGTCGACTGAGCTTTTGCCTTCAGCTCAGGTCATGATCCTGGAGTCCCGGGATCGAGTCCCGCATCGGGCTCCCTGCTCAGCGAAGAATCTGCTTCTCCCTCTCCTCCCCACTCATGCTCTCTCTCAAATAAATAAATAAAATCTTAAAAAAACAAACAAATAAATAAACAAAAAAAAAACAAAAATAAAACCCTTGGATTAGTATAGGGAATAGTTACTGACGATCAACGATTTTGCATTATAGATGGTAAATTTTAGATTCGAAACCTAGATTGATAAATATCTGGCCCACATGTCTACACTCTCCACTGGCATGACCTGCAGACAGTACTAATTGATCGTGGTGAACTTTCCTACAGGGAAGGCACATGGTCTCCCTGTTTTCCATGTGGAGCTTCAGGCTGCTACTCCCATTGATTGGAATTGGTGTGGAGAATGCAACCGAACTGCCCTCATGGTTCAAGAATATGTTGTCACAAAATCTTCCTTTGGAGCTACACATATCAATAAGCATTATTTTAAGTGACATCCCCACTATGACTAGTTTTAAAATTCCAAAGACTTCCTCCCTTTTTTCCTGACCTTCAAGGTCATATTACTTACTAATATATCAAGTTATCCCAACTATTCTTGTGTTTATCCAGTGTCGGTGTATTTTTGCATTCATTTTGACTGCTATATGGAGCTCTCTGAAGAGCAGGAGCCATTCTGAAGGGTGTTCTACAACCCAGGAACATACATGGTAACACTGCCCATTATTTGCCTAGGTTTTAGACTTCAGATAAGTTTTCATAGCACAAGCATGAATGAGCACGAAGTGGCCAAAAACCAAACTACCAGCAAGTCAGGGGATCATCTGACAGTGATAGGTCCTGGACAGTAAGATGAGTAAAAAGGGAAGGATTTCTTAAAGCTGTCTTCAATCTGGAAGTTCCCCTTCCCCCCCCCCCCCCCAAGTGAAGAACAGTTGCTTCCGTGAGTCAGCCCATTAGAGAAGCACAGAGAGTAAGCCATCCAAGGCATTAGACAAAAGCTCATCGAAGCTGGGAGTTCTACCAACTTGTACGGAAATAGCATAAACACCCTTTAACGACTGACAGTTTTAGGGATGTGCCCAAGAGTCGATATAAAGAAACTGAGCAATTCTAGTACAGGGGATGAAGACCCATCTTAAACTCTGAAGGTTATCAGCTGCAGAAAGGGCCGCCGGGTGTTCTCTGCAGTTGGTCTATCAACTTCCTTCCTGATAAAAGGAAGTCCTTTCGTGAGCACGTCGAGGGTCCTAACACAGTAACAAATGACTCACACCACACATAGATAATTTCTCACCAACTGGTGAGTTCTACACCCAAAAAGTAGGCTGGCCATTTTAGGAAAAAGTCCCTTTGATCGACAATGGGGGCTCGAGCATATGGCCCACACTTGTGTTTTCCAACCCACCTCAGAAAGCATGAAAAATCTCTTCCCAAGAGAAGTGAAACCACACCTAGAATTCCTTGAGACTCACTGGTGGGGAGAAAGGTCCTTAGGTGATGACTACCTGAAAGGAACATTCTTGTGGCAAGAGAGGGCTGGCTCCACACACCTGCTCAGCTTGGGGGGAAAAAAAAAGAGCAGAGTATGAGCCCCGTTGCAAAACTGAAATGTATAATCATTGGAGAGAAATTAATCCATGAAAGGATACATTGTGCCTATTGGGGTGTTTGCCCACCCTGAAACATTAATAATTATTAACTTCAGCTTCTTTTACTCAAGGTGATAATGTTCTTTTTTTTTTTTTTTTTTTTTTTAAGATTTTATTTATTTGAGAGCGAGAATGAGAGACAGCATGAGAGGGAGGAGGGTCAGAGGGAGAAGCAGACTCCCTGCCGAGCAGGGACCCCGATGCGGGACTTGATCCCGGGACTCCAGGATCATGACCTGAGCCGAAGGCAGTCGCTTAACCAACTGAGCCACCCAGGCGCCCCAAGGTGATAATGTTCTGTTGAGCAAGGCTAGGCACAGAATTATAATGGGATGTCCAGTGAAAAATCAGGCCAAGATCTGTAGTTCTCTCTGGCCTTTTGTCCCCCCCTAGTTCAATAATCCTTTACTGAATACCTACTGTGTCCCAGGTACTATGCTAAGATTTCCTATGGGAAAGTCAAAGAAAAATACACGAAACATGGTTCCTGTTCTCCTAGGAATTTACAATTTCTTGAGGAGATACAAATATGGATCCAATTTAACAGGGTGCAAGACATACTGTGTTAACTGCCAAAACAGAGCACTGGGGCAATCCAGAAACCTGGGTTTCAGAAAGATACTTGGATACAAGAATTTAAAGCTACTTGTTCCTTTCTCAACATTTCCTGATGTGCGAAGCATAGTGCTTTTGGAGAAAGTGAGGTAAGACGAGCATGGTCTCTGCCTACAATTCAACAAGTATTTCTTGAGCATCTATTATGTACCAGGCACCAAACAGGATACTGTGTTATTACAGATGGCTAAGCGTGCTCTTGACCTTCAAGGAGCATCTGCCTCCCCACCCCATCCTGCCTTTCTAAAAATAAATGGTTATCTATATACCTATACTAACCTTGGCCTTGAATCAGGTCACAAGACACTTCAAGGAAGGACTATTCTTGCATTCCTCCTGGACACTGAGCTGAACTTACCTCTGTGTTACCCAACAGAATGAGAATGTGCTGAGAATCCAGTTGCTATGATAACCAATCTAATCAAAGGGAATCAAAAAGAGGGCGAGAGCCCATGGTGGTCATACGACACATCTGCTGATTTAATTTATACCCACTCAACCCTCAGGGGCCTTAAGGGGCAGAATCCAGTCACTGACGTTTTAGCACCTTATACAGAGCATAATGGAAAGTAGGCACTTAGGAGACACCTGATGAATTACAGAAAGAAAATCGAATCCCTACCCTTAGCCGTGGATGTATGCTCCAAAACGGAGAGAAGTTCCAACATATTTGATATAGACTACTGTTCAACTCAGTGATTTTTCTTTTTTTAATTACAGACTGGAAATATAGAAATCAATTTTGATTCTGCCTGGTCCAGACAGCATCATTCGATGTCCAGTGTTTTCAGGTTCTATCCACAAACTCAGGGGAAGAGGCCAACTATTAATTTGCCCCTGGCAGGGAGCAGAATATAAACGTGCATTGCTGACGTGCTTTGTTCTGTTTGCCAAACTCTGTGTGTACTTGCGGGAGCAATCTCTCTCCCTGAAGTATCCCCAGGATTCAGTCTTCCCTGGATCGATCCGACCACCAGCCAACTTATTTCAGCTTTGTCAAAGAGGCTAAACATAGAGAAGATTCTCAAAGCACATAGAGTGCTTTCTAATACAAACTGTGATTTTCAAAATGCCACACAGAAAAGCCCCATTACACATCAAGACTATAGGATTTCCTAGTAAACTGTTACCATTCTACCAGAATCCACTGCAGCAGAAAATGCCTCAAGAATAAAGCATCCGGAGCTTAACTCAGATCGGATATGGAGTCTGGAGATAAATAGCAATCTCTATCATTCTACTCCCATCCTTGGGGCTCATGCTGAGAGACCATGTTACCAAGAGACCACACAATGAAGTCATTTTGATCTTGATTCCAATGGCCCAGTGGCCACTTCTGTGGACAGAACAGCTCCATCTGTGACCCTGTCAGCACCTGTCTGCTGAGAAGTGACGGGGGAGGGTGAGCGGGGAATCAAGAACGAGCAAGAGCCCAAAGATAGACTCGGTCTCTGCTCCCCAGAATCCCCGCAGAGGATCGGGAGAATGTAACTAAGTAGTGGGTTAAAATTACGATGAGCATGAGTGACGACTTCAAAAGTAAACCTCTCTCACTTTCTTGGGGAAACTCTTCTCTTGGTTAGCCTCACCGGGGGCCAGACCTTTGGCCTCTGAAACCATATAAACCGGTCTTAGTTCTTATTCACCTGCCATGCTCTCGCTCCTCCTCTGAGTTCAGGCCTCTCATCCTAATTTGGGGTTTTTCTGTGAAATTCCTGTCCGCACTAATCAGAGGAGTCTCCCTCAACTGACCTTGTCACTCAAAAGCCGAAGTCTTTTAAAAGCAGGTTTGCATCTGCGAAGAAATAAAAGGCAGAAATAAATTTGATTCTTCTGCATCTTAATTATCTCCCCAGGCGCTGCCGCTCTCAAGAAACTGCCTTTAAGTCTTGAATGTGACATTGAAACTAAGAAGTCCACGCTTGTTTCCCCGTAGGTTTTAGCCTCCTAGCCAGCAGGACTGGTCAACCCTCACCTCCGAACTCTGCCCTAAGTTGGGGCACTAAATTGACCCAGAGACTCGGTGAGGTTCGTCAGTCTAAGCTGGTGAGCCCGAACATGTAGGTGGATCCGTGGTGGCCCCAGACCGTGCCTCATCTGCTAGGAGGTACACTGAGTGCGCTTAAATACCTCTGAAGGGTATGACATGGGCATTGAGAGCCTCTGTCCTTCATGGCATTACAGCAAGAATCTTCTCCATACCCCTAATGGGAGCTTACAGAGGACAGTATCTCAGACAGAGAAGCTACTGCCAAACATCCAAAACAACACCATAGGAAAGTCACGTCATTCTCAACATCATTTTTTTTTTTTAAACTCCGAGCCACAGTCAGTTTTGTAAAGCAGGACCATTAGGCAAACCAGAAAATGATTCTTTGTTCTTCCGTAATAGCCCAAGAAAGCAGAAGGATCTAAGTGCATGTAAGTGAAAAGTAACACTGTCCTGCATGAAACAACCCCTTTTCTCCAGAGCGCTGAGTGTACTTAACACGTGTCACGAGAGTCGCTATTTTTGTTTGCGGGTGAGGCTGATTCTTCGAAATAGGACACACAGATGGGCCGTGCAAAGAAACTGAGTTAATCTTCAATGTCATTCAAAGACCTTCTAACATTTTCCATCTTGGAAAATTGACATCAGCCTGCCATAGTTACCAGTGTGGTACTGCTATTGGTCCTGGATCAACTGTGGGCTGTGTTCCCATGAACAGTCCAATTTGCCATCACCTTGACCTGCTAGATTCGAAGGCTGTGGGTTTCTGGCACCTTCCTCAGAGGGATTCAGTAAGTACTGAGTTCCAGAATTAAAAGTCAACTTATGGTCCCAAGCCCGCCCTCATCTCCTCACGAGGCAGATGTGATGATTCAAGAGATGTCAATAATGCTTAAAACATCTTCCCCAAATGAAAACATATATGAGTTTGTTTTATTTTAAATAGTGCCAGGTGCTCTTTGCTCTTTTCTGGGTTCCCTTAAGCTAATTTTATTTCCCAGATTTTTTCCCCCAAAAGTCCTGAAAATAAGAACTCTTTTGGTTTGCTTGGTTTTTGTTTGTTTGTTTTTAAGAGTTGGAACCCAGAACCTCTGAGATTGCCACCTGGTCTGAGCTACATATATAATCCAATGGTTTTATCTTAACAAACCGGGCCAAAAAACTCCGATCTCAACCCAGACGCTAATGCAAACCCTACCTGAGTCAGGTTGCTGTGGTGACTGGGGTTCCTCCAAGCCCTTAATTCTCGCATGAGAAAGGTTTAGTTTCTTCCCCGAGGAACTAGGTGGTGTTCAGGTGGTAGGCCTAGGAGTGGGCCAGGAGGTTCCCATAGGGTGCGAGTGTCCCTGTACAAACAATAGCTCCAGGGGGCCCTTGCCTGCATAATAATGAACCCCTCTACTGGAGTCTGTTCCTCTCACCTGAGTCTTTCAACAACAGGGTGTTATAAAAGCATTGTTATTCCCATGCGGTTTTAGGGAGGCTCGGTCACGGTAAGTGGCTTTGCTCAAGATCACTCAGCCCATAGATAAGACAGATGCAGTATGAACTTGATTTTCTGGTCAAGTTCAAAGCCCATACTTCCACTAACCTACCCAGGCCTGAGGCAGACAGAGCCAATGCCCATGTTTTACTCTCATGCCTTGTTCACTTCCTACGCCACCTGCTGAAGTGCCCTATGTGTTTAGGAGCAGAGCCGGCCAGATACAACGGTGTGTGACCTTGGCAGGTGACTTCAGCTCCTCCTATCTCTGTTTTGTCTTCTGTAAATTGGGGATGGTAATTCCTACCTCCTGGGGCTGTTCTGAGGATCAAAGGAGTTAACAGGTCTAATTCCCTTAGATCCACAACGGGCCCACAGTGAGCGCCATACAAATGGGAGCTATTCTTAGCTGCTGGATCCCTCATTCACTCGGGAAGTTAAAACTGTAGCCAAAAGGAGTCTGCAAAATCACCTGAGGATCTGGAGGATGTCTACGCCGCATGGCAGGTGGCCAGTGCAATACCAGAACAAAGCAGTGGTCACAGAAAAAGCCCACGTTAGAGAGCATCACAGCCTGAGACGCCTTGATGTTCAAAGTCAAGTGTCACAGCTGCATGTCTCTGTGGTCAGCTCCCTGCTTCCGGCAACAGCCCGGAGGCACGGGAGCTGAAACAGAATCACTGGAAACGACACAACTAGAAAAAGTCTGTTGGAAAGGCTGTCACTTAAAAAACAAAAACAAAAACAAAACACACAGCAGGTTTCTCCTTTCCCTGATAGGAATCCATCTTGCTGGAATGAGAGGGAAATTCCCACCCCCCCCCCCCATTTAAATTCCATGCACAACGCAATACCTTTAAAAACGCACTTATTTTTGGGGGGCCTTTGGAAGGTACTTTAAACTGGCAGGAGACAGCAGTGAAGCAGTGGAGAAAGCTGTTGATTTCAGCATATGCTAAAACGAACTCCTTCTTCCCCCCGCAACCCCGGTAAAAACCCACATCTGAAGGTTACTAACCACGTGCAGAGCCTCCTACTACCCTGCTCTTGGCTCCAAGGCCTAACTGTTTCTGGAGCACACATTTGGCAGTGCCCGTGGGCCTCCCCGTCTCCTTGCCTCTCCAAATGCCACAGGACAACCGTCCCCGGCCTTCTTTTGCGTGTCTAAATAAATGGTGAATCTCAGCGTTTCCCCGAAAAAGCCTGCTAGGGAGACTTCAGAGAGACGGGGAGGAAAAGAGCACCAGCTTCGACAACTCTGAGCACCAGGAGAGAGGAACAGCTTGGCAGTGCTTCTTGGAAAGAGTCATTTCAAAAAGCCAATCCCGGGCAGGGCACCGCCTGGGGGCTTGTTTGCTGAGCATGAACATGAACAACCCAGAACTTACATAAAGGCACAAGGGCCTTTGGGCAGACGCTGGTGCCCAGCGCGCAGGACTCAGGGCTTGGGCCTGAGGGCTTTCGGTAAAGGGCAACAGCAGAGGTTTCTGGAAGGGCCCCGAGTTACACACAGACCATGATACTCACCGCGACTTCGGAGGCGGCGGCGGAGGTGAGAATGCCTCAATCCCACTCCTGTCCTTGGGGAACTCAAAGGCAAAAGAGGCCGATTTGCTCATCCCGGTGCCCACTCTGCTGCTTTGCCCGGAGCAGCCGTCTGTGGGGCGGACACAGTGCCACGCGGAGGAGTTGGAGGGGTCTGCGGTGCCGTTTTCCATCTCTCTTCCCCAGCTTTGACTCAACAACTCCTGTTCCACCTCCTCCTCTTCCTCTATCCGGCACTGACGGCTCCAGGCCCCCGTCTGGTACCGGGGCCTCCTCTGGTCCAAGGCTGAGGCGGGGGCAGCTGGGGGGTGGCACCGGACAGAGTCACCGGCGGCGACGCCACTGGCCCGGCAGGAAGAAGCAGAGTCAGTGGGGCCCCTGGGGGAAGCCTGGGGCCCCGTACCACCAGCGGAGCCCCCCTCGCTGAGGTCAGACAGTGGGGAGGCAGAGGGGGACACCGGGGACCCTCCGGGGCTACTCCTGGACAGCTTGGGGGGAATGGCAGGCTTCCCCTTGGGCGTGTTCTCACTCGCGTCGGGACGGTGGCTTTCTCTGGAGCTCAGCCCCTGCCCAGCTGCAGCCTCCTCTTCACCTGCCTCAGAGTCCTGGCTCACAGGCCCGCGTGGCCACTGGACCCCCACGGCGGAGTCGGGGCTGCTCAGGTAGATTGTCCGGCGGTCCTCTTCTGGGTGGGCTGCCATGACTGTGATGGTGGCTGCCACCTGGGGAGCCATATCTGGGCCTTCCCTGTCCCGGCCCCAGCCAGATGCTGCTTTCTGAGCCCAGGCATTAGCTGTCCGTACCTGGCCCTGGCCCCGAGCAGCTGCTGCCTGTTCCGCTGCGGCCTGTGGCTTGGAAGGTGCTGGAACCGCCTTCTTCCTCTTGGTGCTCTCAGCATAGATGGGTTCAGGCTGTACCGCCTCCCTGGGGTGGGCTGGAGGCTGGGCCTCCCCCGTCAGTCCAAGGCACCTGGTAGAGGTCAGCACGTGGCAGCCTGAGTCCTGCTCCTTGCCTGGCACAGTCTCCTTCACGAGGGAGCAGTAATCGCTCTCCAGATGGGGGGTGAAGGGGCTGCTGGCCCCACTGCTGGCAGTCCCACAGGAGAGGCCATCCGAAGAACTGGCGGCCTCTGAGGTAAGGGACAGCTTCTTGGGACCCAGGCGGGGCGGGTTCTCAGCTGGGCCCTGGCTACAGCACTCCCTCGGGAAGCTCAGAACCTGCTTCTCCTCCTCAGGGGGGCCCCCACACACGCCCTGCTCCCAGCACAGTGGTGAGCGGTCCCCTCTGCCAGGTCTGCCCCGAGAACTCTCAGCCTGTGAGGTGGCCGTGGCAACGGGGCTCCCGGGGCAACAGTCCAGGATGGAGCAATACTCTCCCCCTTCGCTGTCCCCCGAAGGTGAGCACCTCTGATCGCTGTCGTCCTCCGAGGGCAGGGACTCCCGCAGGGGCTGTGGGGAGGGGCAGGGCCCGGGGCCCTTGTGACAGCCAGACGTCATGCCAGCAAAGGCAGCTACCTTCTGGCGGAAGCTCTCCTGAGCGGAGGTCAGCTCTTGGTAGGGAAACATGGGTTTATCTTCTCGCCCCACCTTCTCGCTGGAGAAACTCACTGGGTGGAAGGCAGTGGTCCGCTGCCCCCGGGCCTCTAGGCTGTGCAGGCCCACCACGGCATAGGCCGGGGGGGCAGCGAGCGAGGCCATCTGTGGAGGCAGAGGGCCCGGCCGGCTTCTGGGCACCACGGAAGCTGCCCAGGTAAACTAGCGGCACGTCGTCCTGCTTCGGGAGGGGGAGCTTGCCGGGGGCTCGTCTCCAGATGACCTACACAGCCCCAAGGTTAAAAGACTTACATTAGACCTTGTCAGAGAAAAAAGGAAGAGAGAAACCGTGAGAGGAGAGTGCCACGACATTGTCAACGGTCTTCCATGCTGCAGGGAGGGAGCCCTGCAGCACGCCTACCTTCTGATCTCCCCACAGACTCTCTTCATTGCTGGGGACCCCACCCCACCCCCCCCGGAGCCAGGGGTCTTCCCAGACACTGAGCTGCGTTTCCCACCCGGGGTCTGGCTGGCTTAAGTCTGTGAGGTGGGGGGCGGGGAGAGAAAACAACAAACCTCTCAAAAAGAACATTCTGCCTTCTCCCTCAAAATGGCCCGATGAGATAAATTCTCCTAAGAGCTTCGAAAACAGAGTGTTGAGTTTGGTTGCATTTTTGTTTTATGTTTGTTAGTGGTCTTGATAACCGTGTCACAGTACAATCCTGAAGAAACCAAAGTCATGGGGCTTTTTAAAACAGCTCGGGTGGGTGCTGGGGCAGGAGAGTGAGGGGTGGTTTCTGAGCTGGGTCCCCAGCTCCCTTGCTGCTCCCTGGGCCGTGCCAAAGAGCTGCTCCCTCTCCAAGTTACAGGCAGTGACTTCAGCCGGAGCCTGCAGCAGTGGCTGGACTAGTTGAGCCCCGAGGCAAAGATATGGGTTGGTCATGGGACGCCTGGGTGGCTCAGTTGGTTAAGCATCCAACTCTTGATTTCTTGAGATCAAGCCCCATATCGGGCTCTATGCTAAGTACAGAGTCTACTTGAGATTCTCTTTCTCCCTCTGCCCCTTCCCCCACTCGTGCACACACTCTCTCTCTCTCTCTAAAATAAGTAAAATCTTAAGATGTGGACTGGTCATTCCCATCACTGAAGTCATGGTCCCCTTGTCCTTCCCTTCTAAAGTCTCCCCCTACCCCAAAACTTTTAGAAGCAGCCTCAAAGTTGGGCCGGCATTCGCCTCCTTTCCAAGATGATTCTGAGCTGAGGGAGTCCCTAGCTTATGTCTGTAAAGACCGAAGGTACTGAGCACAGCCTGGTGCATGGGTGTAACCAGCTTATGACCAGTGGAGCGGTGCTGGAGGAACATGGAGCTAAGCGGAACCACAGGAAATGTCTCTCCTCAGTCAAGCCTCCTCTAATTTAAAACTGACCTCTGATTTCACAGAAGCTCAAACAGCCTTCCTGATCCACTCATCATGATGGTTTAGGAAAACTAGAATAGGCAAAAGGGTCAAACAAGTCCCAAGCAGTTCTTAGGTGTCCTAGACTTCCAGCTTCCTAGACCCTGTCTAGAGGCAGCAGGCTCTACGTGCCCTCTAAATAATTATACCTTTGTAAGGGGGACCTGTGGGAGATGAGCAGAACGGTCTAATCTCTAGGGGTATAACTGTCTCTGGTGATCCCAGTTCAAAGCTGCTAAAATCCAAGCTTCACAACTGGAAACATGAACCCCGGCTGGGAACTGGATATGAAGAAATTATTGCTAACACGTTAAGTGGGATCATGACATTGTGGTTCTCTTTTTTAGGAAGACTTTATTTTTTTTAAAGACATGGATGGAAATGACACGACGTCTGGGGTTTGCTTTAAAATCACAGGGAGGGGAGGGTGGGGCTGGGAGCAGAGAGGAAGCAAGACAGGGTCGTGCGTTGATCTGTGGACACTCATGGTAACGGGCCGTGGACACAGAGCATTTGTTATGCAATCATTGCTACTCGTGTATGCATTTTAAACGATCGATGAAAAAACTTTAAAAACCTTTTAAAAAAAAAAGAAGCTGCATTTTTGCGTGCCTCCAGATATATAATTAAGACAATCTCCGATGCCACTGGAGGGACTGGATTGATGGTTCTCAGCCTAAAGGGACAGATGGAAGGGAGGGCAGATAGGAAAGGAGGGCAGGAGTCAGGAAGGAGCAGTCGTGGGGCAGGCTGATGGGAGGCCGTCCCGCGGGAGCCGTGCTCTAACAGCCCTCCCTGGCTGCTGGCCAGCCACCCAGTGTTACAACAAGAGCAGCCCCTGTAAAAATACCACCGGGGTTAGTCAGCCTCACCTGCGAGACGTCGGCACTCAGGTTCGCCTCTGTCCACACATCGGAGGTGTCGGGGCTCATCATGGTGGGCTTCACGGCGATGGTGGGCTTGGAGTAGGGCGAGCCGTTCACGCCTTCATCTTCCAGGCGGCAGTTGTCGGGCCTGGGGGGCAGGCGAGGCGGAGGGGGCAGGTGGCCGGGCGCCAGCTGGTGGTCACTCCTCAAGCAGAAGCAGTTCTTGCAGGACCCGGGCTTCCAGATGTGTTCCACAAAGTCACCGCACGCAGACATCTTCGGGCTCTCAGGGCTCAGTCGGACGGTCCGGTGCATCTTGAGCCCACGGCGCGCTGGCTCATCTTGCGCTCGGCTCTCCGGCCTGGTCTCCTGGGAGGCAGATGCGGGTCGCAGGGCGGCTTCCCGGGACAGCAGAACACTGGGCCTGTCAGAGAGCTGCCCGACCTGAGGATGGCCGCACTCCCAGCGAGAGGCTGAGTCTTCCAAGGGGGAGTAGTAGGTGGGGGAAGGGGGAAAGAAGGAGAAGAAAAAGGTAGAGATTAGCATTCCATGTATTCGGAGGCCCTCACCTATTTGTCATAAGGCTCTTAGTCACTCTCCGGGGGTGCGGCCTTATCAGAAGCTGTGAAAACTAAACACAACTCTGTGACGGGAGTACCGAGCAGAGCGGGCATTTCAGTCCCCAGGGCTGAAGGGATCTAGAGCTTGGGACAAGAACTACAATGTAGTACAGCAGATAAAAATGGTGGTTTCCAGAGGACAAGCCACAGCTTTTCACCAAGGACTGTGTGAGGGGGCAGGTAGGCCTGGGCCCTGAGCCCAGTGCTGGAAGCCATACTTCTGGCCAGGGGGACACTCGATGGATGAGAAAGGGGAGAGGTGTGGGGCCAGCCTGCCCCTCAGGGGAACCGTGTCAGGAGGTCCAGCATCTTGAGAATCCGCCCTCCTCCCCTTACTTCATAGACGTTACTCAACCCGGTGCTCAGTGAGGTCAACAGAGCCAGGGCTGTAGGCCAAGGAGGGAAACAGAAAGAGAAATGCCTTATTACCACAGCCCTCTGGTCTAAGGGTGGCCGGGTAAAATATAACAGAAGGAAGAGATTATCACACAATTATTTTCCCCTACGATAGCCCTGGGGGTAAGGCAGTCTGCTTGTTGCAAGAGTTGTCTCTGACAGTCCAACAGGGAGCAGAGAGTTTGCCCAGAGAACCTAGTAAATTCACCTGTTGAAGATGAACTCAAAGGGTTGCAGATATGAACCAATTAGCCTGAATAACACCCTGGCAGGTAGCCGTTATCCCCATTTTAGAGATGGAGAAACAACGGCAATGACATAACTAAGACCTGTCCAGCAGACACAGGGAGTTGGGTGGTTGTAGAAGGCAAGGCCAACTGTGCTGGCAGCCCCTCAACTCATCACGTCATTCATTATACAGAGTGGCTGCCCATCACCTGTTTGCTGCTCGTCCTTCTTCTTTCCTCGTTTAAATGAACTGACCTCCTCATAAGGAAAATGTCCATGAGAAAATCATCTCTACAAACGTCAGGCGATCAGATTCTCATCAAAAAGGGAGCTTTGCCCTGGGGTTTGCTCCCCACTCTCCTCCAGTGAGAACTTGCTTTGGGGCAGATGCCCTCTCAACTATCATCAGGGCTAACCGGGTGGAGTGAGCCAGGAGCCCACTCCAGCATCTTTGTGGGGAGTGCTCTCTTTCCAGCGTCCCACACTCACGGACAGGCATGCTTATTCACAAGCACCGGAGCTAAATTTACCTCCTCTCCCTCCAAAGTTCACCGTGAAGCCACCGCATCCTGAAGCTAAATAAACACTCTGAGAAAAAGACAAGCGTTTGTCTTTCCGCAACTGTCGGTAGGGGCTTATGCATCCCTCTCTTTAAGATGATTGTGGGTTAGGTTCTTCTCCTCCCCTAAATGCACCCAAGTAGCAGGTTCATGCCTCACCAAGCTCCCCAGAAGAGGTCACTAAGCTTCAACAAGCAGAGGAGGATAGCAAGGATTTTTCTTCCTCCCACAGTCTTGAGCCCGGGAGAGCTTTAGGCTCTGCTGCTAAATTTTGGGGGGGAGGGGGAGTGGAAGAAGCACACTGGTATTCAGAGAGCAGGGGTCCATATCCCTGCCCCATAGTGGGGAGTTGGTCCTTTCATAGAGAGCTGTTGGCTTCCTGACCACAGGGAAAGAGAGGCTCCCCTTTACTGCAGGCAAAGGCTCCCGAGCCCCCTCGATGAGACGGGAAAAGAAAACTCAGAAACCTGTTCTGTGTGGGCCTTTCACGTTCCTGCAGCTCCTTATAAGGCTGAGCTCTCTGTGGAGGTGGGTGTCCAACCACTTCCTCACGGCTACCACAGACACACAAAGAGGCAGTCTGGGGTGGCCACCCACCCTTCATTGCCTCCCCCAACAGGCAACCGAGAGCACAAACTTGTCATGTCTGCTTGGTTCCAGGGCGCCCCATTCTTTGTCCCCGATGGCCCACAACAGCCCTGGGACTTTGGGTCGGCTCTGGATGACTGAGGTATGGGAAGCCTCCTTCAGAACCTTCCCCAGCTTACGCACGCTCTCTCTGCTCCCATGCCCAGCTCTGAAATTCTCTGACGCGGGCACAGCTCTCCACACGACGGCTCAGAGAGGCAAAGGTTTTTAGGGGAAGGCTTTGAATAAGAGAACAGAATGAAGCGCTAGCCTTCCACCATCATTGACTCACTGCATCCTGTTAAAACTGGTTTCTCAGTCACAGCAAACAGAAATTTACCACCACATCAAGCCAGAAAAGATGCTTTTCCAGTTCTGTCTAGAGAGCTCTATGCCTGGAATTATCTCCTATTTGTTTTCAGTGAGAGATGGTGAAAAACTCAAGTGGCACACACAAACAGCAACAGTACTTTGCCTACCAGTGCCAACTCTCCACAGCCTGGGAATGGTACCTTCCAGCCCACATCCCTTACCTCAGAGGGGAGGCAGCCCCCAGAATTATGCAAATTCCCCCATTTCAGTGGGAGGCAGCAGTGTAAGATTAGAAAAAGGTCCCAGCATTCTTTCTGATCCAAGTCATGAAAAATAGCTTTGCCTCTGCAAACTTCTGCACTAGATTTGTGGCTACAATTTGCAAGACTGAAGTTGTCAGACACACTCCCATCCCATTTAAAAAGAATCTGAAGAATGGTGGCCAGATCCATAAAACTAAACCTTTTGGCTCAAAATGCCCCTTACACTTGCATCAAAGGTGGTTAATGCCTTACCCTGAAGGGACGGAATTCCAGAAAAGACTCATCTAATAAATAAATATATATGTATGCATTGTTCTATATATATATATATATATATATGTATGTGTATATATATATATATATAGAACAATTAAATTAATGCAACACTGAAAAAGAAAAGTACATATGGAAAATGTCTGGATTTCAATACTCGACTGGTAGGGGTTGCCCAGGCAGAAAGAACAAAGTGACAACCTTAACACACCTCCCCAACACCCGCCCAACACACACACACCCAGAGGGTATCATGATATTCGCCCAACTTTTTATTTTATTTTTTCCTTCTCCAATGCAATGTAATCTAATCTCAGCAGTAGGAATGTGATTTTCATGGGTTAGACCTCCTACAGCCTAAACCAGCAAGGAGGATAGCCGAATTCCACAGGATCCCCTGATAACAAAGTAGCTGCAGAATTCCCCAGGGCCTTCCTGTCAAATTTCCCTCTGAAAAAGGGAAAAAGGCTGCTACCATTGTTTAGGCCAGTGATCAATAAGGTCCACGGAACCTGACTCTGCCCTGATCTCATTGCAAAACTCCTGGCCCGTAGACCTTTGGGCTTCCCTTTACAGCTCTGCAAAGCCATGCCCTCGCTGGCTGAGCTCTACCTGAGAAAAATAAACACATTTAGCCGGCCCTGCCTCCATTCCCATTTACAGGACCTGAAAGTGGAGAGGTGGAGAGGTTCTATTTTCTGAGTGCGTGTGTGTGTGTGTGTGTGTGTGTGTGTGTGTGTGTGTGTCCCCGGCTGAGGACACAAGCAGCACAAGCAAAGGTTAAGAAGGTGCCCAAAGTACGCCTTTCAGAGGGCTCAGCCGGGGCTCGGGAGAAAGGCATCATCTTGTTCCCTCTGGGGGCTCAGAGGCTGCCATCTAACTCGGGGCAACACAGGAGGCGGCTACCCTGGGGCCCCAAACCATCTCGCCTCCGGGATCCCGGTCCTCGCAGCCCCGGCGGCCTCTCCCTCTCTGCTCCTTTGACAGTACTCCTGCCGCAGAAACGAAGTCTTCCCCATGAGCAACTCGCAAAGCGCTTAAGTCTCTTGCCCCAAACAGAACAGCAAGCCCAGCAAGCCCAGCTGAACAGTCGGTTTTCCCTCCCCGAACTCGAAGGAAAGTTTCCCCCGTTTTAAAAAAGCGCGATTCTCAAATGAATCGAAAACACCCCTCCGGCTCCCGCGTGCTCCAGGCTCAGCGCCTCCAACCTGGAGCACAACCCCGGGCGCACGCGGTCCGGACGCTCCACCCTCCGCCAGCGGCCGCCTGTCACCCCGGGGGACGCCGACAGGGGGGTCGCCCTCTCGGCGACCGCGGCGCTCCCCCGGAGCTCCCCTCCGCGGCCACGTTCGCCAAGACAAAAAGAGACTGGGTTTGGAGAAAGCGTCGCGCTGGCTCACCTCGGGGCCGCGCTCCCCCGGCCTCGCCGTCGGTCGCCGAGCCGCCAGCCGCCCCGCCGGGCGCCTCGGAGCATTGTTTGGAGAGTGAGTGCGAGCGGTGCGTGCCCCGCGGCGGGCGGGTGTCCTCTGCCGGGGCCGGGAGGCCGGGTGGCAGCTGCTAGCGCGGCTCCGCCCCCTCCGCCTCCGGTTACGCCGCGCGCCCAGGCCCCCGCCGCACCTCCGCAGTCCCCGCCGCCGCCCCGCGCCCCCCGCGCCCCCCCCCGACCAGGCCCGCGTGCGTCCGGCTCCCTGCCGGCGGGCTGCTGCTCTCCCGCCCGGAGCGCTCCAAACTCGCCCCGCCCCGCCCCGCCCCGCCCCTCCCCTCCCTCGCCCACCCGCCCGGCCTCTCTCGGCGGGGAGGCCCCGCCCCTGGCCCGGGACTGGGCGCCTTCCGACCCGCGAGCCGAGCCCGCACCTGCGCCCGCCCCAGAGGCGGCGATCCGTGTTCGCAGCCTTCCTCTGATCACAATGTTTGTAGAGGTATCATAGGTGTCCTGCCTCCCTTCGTCCAGCCGGCTCTGCGAGACCCCGGGGCGGTTAAAGCCCGAGAGCTGGGGCGGGGGAACGAGAAAGCGAGAGGTCGGGAGTGGAATAGTGAGGTCGGGAGCCGAGCCGGGTCGCCAAAGCTGCGTGGGCACCGATATTGTCCATTACGGTGGCGGGGGAGGAGCGTGGGGCGCGAGGGAGCCGGACTGGGAATCCCGACGGCGGATTCCAGGTCCCGCTCAGTCCTGGGACGGAGCGTCAGGCAAATTGCTTCACCCCCAGGAACTTTAGTTTTCTGGATATAGAATGAAGGGTTGGACTGGAGAGAGCTGGTCCTCCACCTCGCTCGGACCGACATCCCGGTCCTCCGCGGACCAATTTACAGCTGTGTTTACAGTTTCCCCTATCTCACTCACAGAGATAGACTGAGTTCGAGATAGTCCCTGGGCTAAAAACTCTTGTCACGGAGAGTATGACAGCATACTACCTAGTCAGTCCCCTCCCTTCCTCCGGCTGCCTTATGACAGGCTCGCACCTTGACCTGGGTGTTTCATCAGAGAGTTAGCGAGCGCCAGAGTCACCACCTTGAGCCTCCCTGGGTGGGGGCAATGTAGTGAAAGGGAAAGGGAAGAAGACCCTGGAAAAACACCTGCTCTCTGCCCCTCCTGCTCCCCAGGGAGGTAACTCCAATTAGGTCCTCTGCCTTTCAGTCCACAGGGATGAGCCCCTGAGCGTCCGCCCAGCTGAGAGGAGGAAGATTGGTTCCCCTTGAGATTCCTGTGCTTTCCATGAGCTCTGGCAGTGACAGCGGGACTGAGGGAATGAGGAGGTAGGTGGAGGGGACACAGGGAGAAGACCTGTTTTTGAGGTTTGGCTTGGGTGTGAGAAAAGGGGAAAGGTAGAGGGATATAAGGAGTACTTCCTCATGCTCCAATGTCTGGATTTCTCCTTATTATGAATAGAATTTGGGGGAGGGGGCTAACACTGGTTAAGTGCCTACCCTCTGCCAAGCCACCCCATGAGAGGGACATCATGCCCATTTTATAGGGAAGAAAGCTGACATGCAGAGGACCACATAATTTGCCAGGGCCCATCAGCTGAACAGTGGCTGCACTGGGATCAGAAGCAACAACCGCACTGCTCCACTGGCGGACAATCCCAGTCTGCTGTGCGGCCCTCTCCGAGTCCTGGCCGTCCAGCCCTGGTTTTCTTTCTTCTCAAAGTGGGAGGAAACCACGTGAACAAACATGGAAGGAACACTCTTGCTAGCCTCCATCAGCATCCAACGAAACAGAAGGGGCCAGGCCTCTCTTTACTAAGACCCGGTGGGGAGGAGGGTGTTGATAAGCAGATAGGTACAAAGTGGTCTGCACTGGAGAAATACAAAAAAGGCATAAGGATGTGAGCATGGTTTAGTTACAGTGGGAGATGGCGCACGCCTGGGATTCGAGAAGTTCCTGGTTCCCATGATTCAGGCTAGACGCGACTGTTCTTCCTCTGTAAGGCCCGGATGGGGACACCACCTCACAGGATTGAGCATATAGAAGGCATTCTTGTTCCCACTTGATCTTCCTCTCTTCACTTAATGTATCCTTAAGACACAGACAGGCTGAAGAAGTAATGATCAGAAGCAAAGGCAACAGTGTGACAAGATCAGCAGTTCTGTGGCATGGGACGGCAATTGAAGGGTTAATGTAGTCTTTCTGCGAAATAAACCATGTTCCCACGTGTTTTGCTGTGCTCACACAAAATAAATGCGTATACTGTAGTTGCTGACATGTCATGTGCATCTTTTTATGCCAGTGACATGGCCTTAGAGATGGCTTCATCTTGCCTAATGAAAAGAATCAAAAAATACTTCAAAAGACCCACTTAGACCCACATAAAATACCCATTCTCTTATGCAGTGCTCCACCAGTGACTGTTAAGTATGTTATCTCCTCAGTAAAGCTGCAGTAAGCTTATGCATTTTAATAAACAATTCTTGCTCGAACTCCCAAACTGCATCCTGCAATGCAACGTCATTTGTGTATACACAGCGTTCTGCTTCTAGCTACTTATCAGTCCATTTCATGACACTTTTAACTGCGGGGCTCGGGTTCCCTGATACAGATCAGACCTTGTAGAAGAGCGAGTCGCTTCAGGGTTTTAGTCCATGAGCACCAGTCTGTTTAAGAGAGCAGTGAAATTGGGGGGAATTAGGACAAAGGCCGGGACAGGTAGTGCTTTGGGGGTAGATAAGCTAGAGTTGTTTGAAATTAGAAAGGCAAAAAGGCAGAATGAGGAAGTGTCCGACATTAAAATATGCTGAGAAGAGGCTAGATGGGGTATTGGAGGGGTTGGACGGTGGGAAGATTGGGCCAAAGTAATCCCATGCGTGATCTCTCTCCGGTCGGAGAATAGACCCCAAACAACAGAGAGGTGTCTCTCCCCTTAAAGGGAGAAAGGGGTTCAGTTTTAGTCAACAAACATTTATTGAGCGCCTTCTACTTATGAAGCACTGGATGAGGTCCTACGGGGAAAATAGAAGGTCTGTGAGCCGGAGATGATGCGGGGGCAGTGGGGGCTCAAGAAAGGAAAAGCCAGAAACCCAAAAAGTGGTTTCACGGAGCCAGGGGGCTTAGGAGGATGAGAAGGATTTCGATTTGTGGACAATGGGGACTTTCCAGCCTGAGAGAATGGTATCCACAAAGGAATGGTCGTGGGAGAGGCGGGAGACTTTGCAGAGATTTCCCATCTGGTCTGGCTGGAGCGCGGCTCTAGGAGACAAGGCTGAAACTGCAATGGGGGACTGGCAGGAAGGAGGGAACCTACCCTCGGGGGAGCATTGACTTTTCTGAGCAACTGAATGACGTCATCGAAGTTAGCTTTTCGTCAGCCCTACCTGGATCTTCTATCCCAGATAGATTAGGAAGTGGGAGAGGAGGTCGGAGACAAGGAGACTGGCGTGGAGTTTCTATCTATGGTCCAGATGGGAGGTAAGGGGGCTGTGATAAAGGAGGCGGCAGTGGGAATGGAAAACAGGGATGTGGGATGGATGGTTTGGAAAGACATGAAGAGGGGACTGATCTGGGGACTGGCTACTTAGGAATTCACTGAGGGCAATAGGATATTTACCAATAATAGCTTACATTGCGGAGCCCTCGCTCTGTATCAGGCCCCGTGTGCTAAAGGGTTTGCATGCCTTTTCTCATATGAGGCTCACAGAAATTCCCAGGTAGGTGCTGCTATGGGGGAGGGGAAGGAATCAAAGATAACCAGCAGAATTTCAGCCTCCAGAGACTTGTAAACTAATGGTTTCGCTAGTACAACTAAGGAAGTCAGCGCACTTCACTCTGTGGTCTCTTGAGTCTGCTGTGCATGGCAGCCAACCGGGGAAGGAAGGTACCCTGCCAGCCGTGGCATGTGGAGCCAGAGAAAAAATGAAGGACGTTGGAGAAGAGATGATATGAAGAGGTGAAGCATTGGCAAACACGGTCATCTAGAAGAGGCCATGGAGAAAAGGAGCGTGGCCCTCTCTGTGAGACTTTCTGAAACCCAGAGCCGTGTGACGAGGGAGAAGAGCTAGGGAGCAGGTGACGCGAAGGGAATTCAGGCTGCAGTGCGTTGTGTGAGGCGGAGAGTGTCTGAGACCAGCTTCAACTCTTAGTTACTCTGCGTACAACGGCAGGAAGTTCCAATGGACCCCATGGAAGAAGGAAATCAGGGGGGAGGAACATGGGACGGGAAAGGTGGGCTCCTCCGTAGGGCTGTCAGTCCAGAAAAGGGCATTTAACAGGGGGAGGAGGGCGGGCCGCAGATGAGATAGGATGGAATCTCTGGAAGCCACGGGCAGGTGCCCAAAACCACCCCAGAGGGGATTGGACAGGGAAGAGGGAAGGAAAAAGGTCTTCTGAAAATTTGCTGTGAGGAGCTCATCTGAGCTCTCTCTGTGCTGCTGGAGGCTGGTCTTCTCAGCGAGCCAGCCAAAGGTTGGTCTGGCAAGCATACACAGCCCCACTCCCCTCCTTCTTTCTCCCTAAGTGATAATCAGCTCTTTTGGTTGCCAACCCAACTTATCTCTTTCTTCTCTGAGCTGTGGAAATTCAAGTAATCTTATCGGTTAACCCCTGTCCTGTGATTATGGCATCACATCCTTGTGTCCAAGCTTCTTAAAAAACCTTTTCCAATGTCCCATCCTCCCCCCGACTTTAGTCCTAGGCAATTCTCCATGGATAAAACATTCTAAATAATTTACAGTATCATATTCCAAGCACTGAATAGATTTTTCCCCCAAACTGAAAGCTATTATTTAAATAACTGCTGGATGTCAGAATCTCAAACCACATGGGACTGAGAGCCAAGGGTTCAAGACTGTTATGATCTTCCTTTGTGCCCAACTGCCACAGAGCTCAGATGTCAAGCATTAAAGAAGGAAAACACTTTCTTCTTTTCCTTTTATAGCATAAACACAGTTAGATACGCATTTGGTGATAGATACCTTATTGCAAACCTCATTTTTTAAAAAAAATGTTACTGTTATAGGTTGAATTGTGTTCTCCCACTCCCCCCGAAAAATAGATGGACGTCCTAACCCCAGTGTCTCAGAATGTGACCTTATTTGGAAGTAGGGTCTACAAAGAGGTAATCAAGTTAAAATAAGGTCATTAGGGTGGTCCCTAACCCAATGTGACTGGTGTCCTTATAAAAAGGAGGAAAGAGACAGACACCCAAAAAAGGAAGGCTGTTTGAAAACACAATAGGAGAAGAGGCCATGTGACTAAATTGATGCTTCTAGAAGCCCAACAAGGCCAAGAATTGCCAGCATACACCAGAAGCTAGAAGAGACAAGAGAAGGTTTTACCCCAGAGCTGTCAGAGAGAGCCTGGCTCTTGCCTCCACCTTGATCTCAGACTTCTAGCTTCCAGAACCTTGAGACAATACATTTCTGTTGTCTTAAGCCACCCAGTTTTTGGTACTTTGTTACAGCAGCCCTAGGAAAATAATACGGTTACTAAAATGAAAATGTGCCAATGAGTGATATACACTATTGCTTCTAGATGGAAGATAAAGATTTTTCAGAAATCAGCTCCAAAGAGCATGACATACAGGAGACATGTTAATTAATGTCCGCTAAGAATATAAGGCCAGTTTTCTGTAATAAGGTCAGCATGTCCCTTTGTTCAACCTGCCCTAGGAAGACAATGGTCATTCTTTCATTGTTAGCTCCCTCTTTCTCTGGTTTCAGGCCTCACGGTTAGAATTCCTGGTTCCTTACCTGTGCTAGCATTTGCATAGCTGAGAAACTCCTTACCTCCGCACCCAGACAGTATGAATTAAGATGTACCTCAGAGCCCACCAAAGGATTGTTCTGGGCGCACATACATTTCAGAGATGTCGTTAATGGACAGGACAGATCATCCAGGTCTAATCCTTCAGGGACAAATGGAGACGCTGCGGTCCTCAATGACTGACATGACTTGCCCAGGGTCTTCTGAGCCATTTCATAACCTTGTTCTTCTGAGCTTTCAAGGTTGTTTCATTTTAATGTGGACTCACTGTGAGTTAAGGGTGTGAAAATAAGAACTATTTGAGGAATTAATTCATGACTCCCACTGCTTGGCTTTCTGACTGAGCTGGAGCCAGGGTTGGAAAGAAGCAGAATATTTGACTTTAGGAAGAGTCACAAAGAAAAAACAGACCCATTTGAAAGATCGGCTTCGTTACCCTAAAGAAAACCTCTTAATGGTACAGCCACTTCGGAAAACAGTTTAACAGTTTCCTAAAAAGTTAACCAGAACTTTGTCTTATGGCCCAGCAATTCCCCTCCTAGACATCTACCTAAGAGAAATGAAACCAGGTACACACAAAAACTGGCACACAAATGTTCACACAGCATTATTCGTAAGAGCTAAAGAGTACAAACAACCCAAATGCCCATCAACTGGTGAATGAATAAGCACATGGTCTGTCCATACAGTGAAATACTATTCAGTTATAAAACAATAAAACCCTGATACCCGTGACAACACGGATGAACCTCAAGAAGGTTATGCTAACCGAGAGAAGCCAGGCACAGAAGATTACCTAATGTGTGATTCCATTTATTTATTTGTTTATTTTATTTTTCAAGATTTTATTTATTTAATTGACAGAGAGAGGGAGACAGCGAGAGAGGGAACACAAGCAGGGGGAGTAGGAGAGAGAGAAGCAGCCTTCCCGCCGAACAGGGAGCCCGATGCGGGGCTCGATCCCAGGACCCTGGGATCATCACCTGAGCCGAAGGCAGTTGCTTAACCAACTGAGCCACCCAGGCGCCCACATGCGACTCCATTTATAGGAAATATCCAGGAGAAATAACTTGATAGAGACAGAAAGTTGATGTGCGGCTGCCTGGGGCAGGGAGTGGGAAGGGGGTCTGGGAGCGGAAACTAAGTGTCAGTGGCATGGGGGATCTTACTCCGATGATGAAAGTGTTCTACAACTGGATTGTGAATCATGATTGCACAACTTGAAAAATTGACTAAAATTGTTGAACTGTACACTTAAAAGGGTCGAACTTTATGGGATGTAAATTATACCTCAATGAAGTTGTTTATGAAAAGAGAAAGAATGGAATATGATTCAACCTTAAAAACGATGGGAACGGACACCTGCTACACCATGGATGAACCTTGAGGCCGTTACGCCAAGTGGGATAAGCCAGTCACAAAAGGAAAATTGCTGTATGATTCCATTTTATGTGAGGTCCCTAGAGTAGTCAAGTTCATGGAGAGAGCAAACAGAATGGTGGTTGCTGGGGGTGGGAGGAGCGTGAGTGGGGAATCACTGCTTAATGGGTGCAGTTTCTTTTGGGAAGACGAGAAAGTTCTGGAGACAGATGGTGATGATAGTTAGATAGCAATGTCAATGTGCTTAATGCCATAGAACTGTACATTTTAAAAAGTAAAAATGGCATATTTTATGTTGTGTATATTTCATATAATTGAGAGAGAGATTGAGAGAAACACCTCTATTTCTGTAAGTGAACTGCCTATGTCTGAAAGATGAAACAGGTCTGAGAAATCTCGTGTTTTCTTTTTCTTTCTTTTTTTTTTTTAAGTAGGCTCCGACACCCAGCATGGAGCCCAACACGGGGCTCGAATTCACAAGCCCGAGATCAAGACCTGAACTGAGATCAAGGGTCAGATACCCAACTGACTGAGTCACCCAGGTGCCCCAAATCTCATGTTATCTCCAAGTCAATGAGCCTTAGTCATTCAAAAGACCATCAGTTTTTAAACTCCTGTAGGAAACACATCGATCCATAACTCTATAAAGTCACAGAAGCTCCAGGCCTATTTGCCGCCTGATGAATCATGGATGAGAAAACATCACATGCTTTACCGTTCAACCATCCCACCGCTGAACGTCCTTCTCCCCTTGTCTCCCCCAAGGCAGCTTTGGTTTTGCATTTTGCTAGGTCAGTAGGCTTCTGACTGTCTTGACCCCTGCGTTGTTTTTGTTGACTTCTGCCGGAAGGCTTCTGTGTAACATTACCTCCGAGACCTAGTCATCATTTGCCAAAACCCAGCCATGTGAATGTCTTTACATGGACTGTATCTAAGGGGTTTTTACTTACAAAGGTAAGCCAATGTTCTGAATCAAGTTTTCCCGAGGAATGTTCAATGGTAGAAGAAAAGACACCTTCCTATTTTTTTTATCTAAAGAAGAACACATCTTTGGCCATCTGTCGTAAAGTTTTATAAGCCTGTTGAAAAGCAAACTGTTTGCTTATTCACCCTTAAAGTGAGGTGGTCTTTTCTCTTTCCCTTCTTTTTTCCTTATGGTTCCCATAGGAAATATACCACAAAAGGATTGAGGCAATCTTTTGGACACTTAGAGCATTTTACTAATAACCAGCTTTGGCCCTTTCTAGGAGTAAAATCCCATTTTGATACAGCACAAGTGACTCTGGGGACATCTTACTTCTCTCCATGGTGCACCACATGGTGAAACCAAAAATACTTTTACCCGCTTCCTCCTTTCATGTTTCTGAGAGCATGACCTGAGTGAAGGGACAGATGGTACCTGGTTTCTGTGCTGGGTGGGCTAGGGTGACGCGGGGGACGCAAATAAACCTTCCTTTCTAGGACCGTAGATTCATGCAAGCTTCCTTCAATTTCAGGCCCACACTATGTACTTGACGTAGATCGTCCAGAGCCTATCTGTCCACCTCCAGAGCCTTCGCCAAACATTGGCCCTTTCGAGCAAATCCCTTCTGCCCAAGTCAGAATGTCCTAGAATTAGCATTCTCATGTGGGGAGGACTCGCACGGTCAGACAGTCAATAATCAAGTATAGAAGACTGGAGGGGGGGGGAAAGTGGGTTATTTATTTGTTTAAACTCCCAGACAACACTGCCCACAATATTGCCCTTGCTGTACTTTCTGTGGAGTCAGGCTGATCTGCTTGTGGGTTTACATCCCTAACTGTTTCTGACCTATCGGGAGGGTGGCAGAGAGGCTCCGGGAGGGATGCTTGGTGGAAAGTCCAGTGGTCACAGAAGGTAGCAGAGCCACCAAGCTTTGTCAGTGACCAATGGATGGGGGGAGGGGACCACCATATCTAGAAAGGGGGAGGGGAGCAAAACCTTCAACTAATTTACTGGAAAGCCCCACGCTTTGTTAAGGAGGCTTTAGGATAATAGCTCTTTTGACTGACTGTTCAGTATTTTTTCCCCTTTTAGAAGTGGCAGTGGTGGCTGGCAGGGAGAGACATGTGGAGAGAGGGGCAGGAAAGGGGTCAAAAGACACGTGATGGGGCTGATTAACAAGTAGGCTTTTTAAGCAGTGGCCAGGGGACACCTGCAGCTCTTCCAGACTTGCTGGCCCAGTAGGAGTTGTTTGAATGAGAAAACAGCTTCCAAAAAGATGTAGCACGAGAGCATAAAAGGGAAAAAGAAAAATGTGCATTTGTGAGATGAGGGAATTGTAGAGTTTTTACCTCTGATTCTTCTCAAAAGAAACCTTTTATTATCTAATATTCTCATCCGTAGGTCAAGGCTCACAAGATGAGGACTCATCACCGGGGCACGTTTCTGGTGTTTTGCTCCAAAAGGAATTTGCTTTCAAACAGACATGCATTCACTAATCTCTTTTCTTGAAAGAAAAGAAAAGAAAAAGAAAACCACAAACACACAATCTCTTCCAACTCAGCTGACTGAGTCCTAAGTGGGGATGACCGCAGCATTCCCTTGCATGATCCCACAGAGCCAGTGTCCAGAAAGAAAATAAATGTGACTTTTCAAAACTGGCCATAGTGTTGCTTTGTTTGTAATTCAATGAAAGAACAGGCATTACAATGTTATTGTATGACAGAGGAGATAATACAGAGATCCACATCTTTTGGGCTGTAATACAGCCAGATCTCTGCTTGACTGATACTGATTGGCATCAGTATCTTGAGAAAGCCAGAAGGGGACAGTTCCTGATCTCCAAGGGGTTATCCTGAGTGTGGTGGCCGGTGGGGGTGGGGGAGCAAAAGGAAAAAACCCCCATACCTTCCATAGTTAACCAGCTTAGCCCAGATCTATACCAGATGGTTATGTCTCATATTAACTGGTATTTCCTACAGTTAATAGAGGCTTCCTTGATAAATATCAATTGTGTGATCATATACATGAGATACCTATCTATCTATCTATTGTCTATCTATCTATCTCTCCCTATTGAGATGCTAACTTGCCAGAGAAGGTCAGCCACTTAAATTTGGTCTCAGCCAGACTTGGAAGGAATTAAATTATCATAAGCATTATCGTTGCCACCTTTGGAAAGCCTTTGCTGACTCTGGAAGCAGGATTGGATGTTCCCTCTCGGTGCTTTCCCTGGCCTCAATTTCCTTGTCCGTAAACACAGTAAGTGGTACCTTCCTCGAGAGGTTGTTTGGAGAATTAAGCAAGCTGTGTCAAATGCCTAGCTCAGAACCTGGTGTCTGAGTACACTTGGTCTAGTATAACAAAGTGCCATAAACAACAAACATTTATTTCTCACAGTTCTGGAGGCTGGGAAGTCTAAGATCAAGACAGCTTCAATGTCTGGTGAGAGCCCCCTTCCTGATTCACAGAAGGCTGTCTTTTTGCTGTGTTCTCATATGGTGGAAGGAGTGAAGAAATCCTCTGGGGTCTACTTTATAAGGACAATAATCCCATTCAGGAGGGTTCCACTCTCATGACCTAATGACCTCCCAAAGACCCCACCGCCTAATACCATCCCCTTGAGGGTTAGGTTTCAATATATGAATTTGGGGGGGGAACTAAACAATTAATCTACAGGACCTGGAATGTACTACACTCCATAAGTGGTGGGTGTTGTTAGAGCATGCATCAGGAAGTTAAATCCATTCACTCACTCATTCAGAACATTCTTATTGAGGTCATCCCCTGTGCCAGGCTCTAAGCAAGGCCCTGATGACACAGTGATGAGCTAAACAGATAGGTTTCCGGACTTTCTGAATTGGACAGTATAGTGGGGAGTGGGGGGCGTAGGGGTATGGGCAATGACACGGCCAAACAGGACCATGCGTTCTTTTTAATTATATTCCCTTCTTTATAATTTTTCTTATTGCAGTATCATTACCATATAATAATTATATTAGTTTCAGGTGTAAAGAGCGTGCATTTTTAGTGGCCGATTGTGACAGGTGTTGGAAGGAGCAATACTCTGTAAGGTCACAGAGCAGGGGAACTCCACTGCCCAGGGAGTTAACGAGGTCTTCCCTATGATTGATATTGTGGCTGAGGTCGCAAGGGTGAAGCGGGACGCGGAAGCAGGATGTGGGTAAGGGTATCTGTTCTGTTGTGGTTTAATGTCATACTCTTGCAGGATCAGGATGTTTATCGGTATGGATTTGGAAGAACTAAGTTCCAGCCCTTTTTGTGGCATGTGAGCTGTTCCCTCCGGCATCACAGGGAATGCAGACAAAGCAAAGGATGGAGGTTAAGGGGTCTGCAGGAAAGACACCTGGAGGAGGATTACGGAGGCAAGTAGGAAAGCACCAGTAGGATCCTGGGGTAAACTCACAGAGCACTGGGCTGAGAGTCAGGAGAGCTGAATCCTGTTCCTGCCTAGGAGTTCTAGTTTACAGATGAGAAAACTGGGATTCAAAAAGACTGTGTAGTCACCCAGAATATACACCTAGTAGGTGGTGGAACACTTAGACTACAATCCAAGCCTTTTTATTCCAGGTCTTTCCTTAATAAAGCTCAATATTATGAGAGATCCCCATGGTATTTCCTTAACAGTATAACAAAAAAGAAGAAGAAGGAGGAGGAGGAAGGGTAGGGTAAGGTAAGCAAGGAGAGGCAAGAGGGAAAAAAAGAGAGGCAGAGAGAAAGAAAGGAAAAAAATCTTAAATTTTACTTATGACTTTTCCACTTTGGAATATGTCCAATTTAATCATTTATAGAACCATTAAAATCCACATGAGAGTGATCACCAATTGAGGGTTTTGTCTCCATCTCATCCTAAGGGCAATCACTAGGAAAGAAACGGACTCCTCCACCGTATTATCATAATGGTTATTCCAGCCAATGCTTGGGTATCTGTGCCAAATGCAGGGCAAGCCGTGGAGACATGAACCCCGCAGAGAGTTCAAAACCGTTCTGAGTCATTAGCTCCAATAAACTTGCAGCTCCCAAAGCAGCCAAGCTGGAGGTCTCTGCTGAACCTCATTCCCTTAACCTCTTCCCTGCTCTTATTCTGAGCCTAGAGGTTAAGAAATTGAAGACAGCACACATGGCAAAGAAACGGTTTCCTCTGCCCCCAGGGTAGACAGCAAGTTCAATCACCAAGTTGACATTAGCTTCTGGAGTCTAGGCAATTCCTCATCCTTCCATTGCTTGCAACAAACCTTCTTTTGGCTGCTCCAGGCGTAGGGCAAATACACTTCTCCCAAAGGCCTTTTTGGCATTTCCTTATTCCCTTAGCCACAGTGACTGAAGACGCTGTTCTTCGTGCCCGTGTCTGCTACAGCCGCCCTCCCCTGCCAGGCACACTGTTTTCCTGTTTACACTTTTGTGAAAAATGTAAATGTGTTGTCCTTTAAGCATAATATCAAAGCCTCCAAGGTGTTTATTTTGTTTTTTCTATTAGAAGAAAGGAAGCGTGATAAAAATTGTGCTTTGTGGTTCTCATGGCATTTAAATATTTCAAAAATAAGATATTAGTAAGAAACGCGTATCTCCTGCTCACAAAAAAAAACAAAACCAAAACACCTTAATTTGATAAAACGAATGTTTAAAAAAGAAGAATCTGGGGCGCTCGCTGGCCTGGTCGGTAGCGGATAGGACTCTTGATCTCAGAGTTGTGAGTTCGAGCCTCACATTGGGTGTAGAGATTAAATAAATAAATATATAAATAAATAAACTTTTAAAAAATTAAAAAGCAGAATTTGCTTTTTTTTGTGTGTGTGTGGAATAGGGACTCAGGAGTGACTTTGGAACTTGTTATTAGTATTATGTAGCAACAGCTCCTGGGCTCTCTGTGGTGTAGAAGGAGAAAGTAACTAAAATTGAGATACTCTAAGGTGACGCTCCATACAAAAATAAATCATCTATGAAAACAGCATATTAATAGTACACATTTTTTTTTTAAAGATTTTATTTATTTATTTGACAGAGAAAGACACAGCGAGAGAGGGAACACAAACGGGGAGTGGGAGAGGGAGAAGCAGACTCCCCGCCGAGCAGGGAGCTCGATGCGGGACTCGATCCCGGAACTCCAGGATCATGACCTGAGCCGAAGGCAGTCGCTTAACCAACTGAGCCACCCAGGCGCCCAATAGTACACTTATTTTTTTTTTTTTTTTTATTTGAGACAGAGAGAATGAGAGACAGAGAGCTTGAGAGGGAGGAGGGTCAGAGGGAGAAGCAGACTCCCTGCCGAGCAGGGAGCCCGATGCGGGACTCGATCCCGGGACTCCAGGATCATGACCTGAGCTGAAGGCAGTCGCTTAACCGACTGAGCCACCCAGGCGCCCCAGTACACTTATTTTTAACCAATGTTACAGTAAAGCAGAAAGATCTTCTCAACACTTATCCCAAATTCCACCATCCAAGACTTTTCAAGAGGAGTATCTAGAAGTGTACAGACCAGAAAGTGCAATGGCTTCCCAAGACCATGAAGAGAGAATATAAGGCCAGTTCTTGTTATTTCAAAGAAAACCAGACCCTTTGTAAGCAGCAAATGACCCTATCTGGGGGATGAGGCCGTTAGAAAACATTTGTATTCAGAAATGTCATCTGTGTGTCATGGGATTCCCCACTCTAAGATCTAAGTCAAGACTGGCTGCGTTGGGTTTTATCATTAGAGAGTAATCTCATGGACTTCAGAAAAGATATTGTTGCCCTTTGTGATGCTAACACCAGATCAGGATACTGACACATCCGTAGTTTCTCTTAACAACCTATCGACTGTGTATAAACTGCGAGGTCGTATTTACACGTTTGAAATATATATATATATATATATAATATATATATTTAGTCTGTACCTTTTAAATTTAACAAGTTCTATAAGGTTTCCAACTACTTTGCAAAGTAATACTTATTGTACTTCCTCCAAATGTTGTCAGTTTCTACCTCCAAAGGGTAATTCGACTCCCACTTTGGGCTCCAGAGAAGCAGTTCATACTCTCTCACCCCACTGATTCCCTCAAATCTCTCTGGGTCTTCCCCTCAGCTTCCATACCCTAGTTCACCGTCGACGTGCCTCCTTAAATCTGTCCTCAGTGATAGATGCAATCACCCTACTGATGAGTTTTTCCTTCTGTATTTTTTGTTTTAATCAGTTCTATCTATAAAGCTCTTTTCTCACCCTGCCGGCCCATCTAAATTCCATTCATCTTGCAAAGTTCATCTTGGGGTCATTGCCCCCCACACCTCCACCATGTCCTTTGGCTCTTAGCACAATCTACTGTGACCTCCAGTACCATTTACGTTGGTCCCCTTTCATCACTTCCAATGCCTCCTTCCATTGTTCTTAGCCATTTTACAAGTTTCTTTCTTGCCCTTGCCTTGGCAGTCACAGCCCAAAGGTCAGAAACCTTGATTTACACTCATTTCACATCCCTCTTCACCTGTAAGAGTGAGCTTGGCAAAGAAGAAGAAGAGCCATATATGTGTCTAAGAGTCTTTGATGGTTTCCTTGCCAATCTTTGTCAAGAAAATATTTAGTCCAAGTCTGTCCTCTTTCCAAGTTTGTTCTCCACCAGGATCGTTCTCTTGCTGTCTATGCAAACAGGATACCTGAGAGAAAGGCAGAAGCTCATTATTTCTATATAAAGAAGCAGAAAAGGAATTCAGTGGATTATCGTGCTGGTAGGTGAAGACCATGCAGTCTATAGAGCATCTACAGACTTCACGGAGGCATTTGACAAAGAATTCCATGATATCTTTGTGTGAAAGAGGGAAAAATAAATTGTGTTGAATCCAACTCATTTCTGGATCCGGAAGCAGTTATCACTCATTCTAAGTTAATCCACTGGTCTTCTGGATTTTATACAGTGTATCAGTTTCATAGGCTTGTCCTGCCACATACAGCAGGGCCGACATTCAGGGTGCTGAGAAGAGCCTGGTTCTCTGCCTTGGTCCAGTCCACGACACCTGGTTCTCATCACCACTTTTCTGAGCCAGGGGCCCCACCTTTTCCTTGTGCAGTCTCTCATATTACAGGCTCGGTGTTAAGCCAGCCACAAAGTGGTGGGCTGCCAAAAAGTCAAGACAATCTTAGCCCCATTGCCATGGTGGGCGATGGGATACTGGGCAGAGCTAAGGCCTAGCAGAGCCGAGAGTCTGGATGCTGTTGATAAGAAACAGTAAGAGTCTGGAAGCTGTAACCCCCAGAAAAGAGAATTTGATGCAAAGAGGGAGCAGCAGGATTACATTTCATCTGTACATGACAGAAGGTAATATGGAAGTGGGCCTTTGTTTATATGAAAGCTAGGACTAGTGAGGGTAAACCATAGGGAGGCTCAGTAAGTTTACAGACACCGACAGCAAGCTCCCCACATGGGTAGGATGTAAGGACTTGAGTTCAGATAATTAATCAAGATATTATGGAAGAGATTCCTGCATTGTATGGAACTAAAAAGTAGGTGTTCCCTAATGCTATATACAAATTACTCTAACTCCAAGCTTCTTTGAGTCTATTATGGTTTTCAGTTCACTTATGTCTTTCATGGGATATATATAGCACCTATAAACAAACAAGATTGCAACTTCAGATGTATAGATGAATCAAGATTTCATTCAAGGGCTGGATTTGGAAAGGGGGGTGTATGGGAAGGTTTGTCCAATATCAGTCGTGATATCTTCCTTGGAGTAGGTCTTTCTTGAGAACATGGTGGTTATGCAGAAGGCAATACTAATTCTGTTCCCTCCTTCACATCCAATATACCACTCAGTACATTCACCAGATTTTAGGCATCCTAAAACCTCTAAAAGTTTGAAAAACACAGATCAGTTGCTTTAAATGTGTCCCGCCTTCTTTCCATGTCAATTTGCCATGGGTAGGAGTAGCAAATAATTAAACTTTGGGGGGATTATTCTTTGGAGAAAAAGTATCATTTGTTGAGTTATTTTCATACATACTATCACATTCATTCTCTAAAATAATTCTATAAGATAAGCATCATCATTCCAATTTTACAGTTGACAGCGTTGGGGAAAGCAAGCAATTTACACAAGTTCACACAGCCATTAAGTTGTGGAGCTAGTATTTGAATCTCAGCCAGCCCCAGTCATATATCCTGCATATTTTTGAAAGATAGAAGGCAATGTTTAGAGATGCCCATTCCTTCTGAAAGGAATGGCTTGGCTTTACAAGGATACAGCAGCCTTTGCTTGGAGGTGGGGGGTGGATCTCTGGCTTTGGCACTGGTGTGGACTTGACTCTCAGCTCTACCCTCTAAATAGCTGAGTGCCCTTCCGCAAGTTCATTAATTTCTCTAGGTCTCTATATCCTTGTTTGAAAAATGGGAGTGCTCACAGGGCTGTTTTTAATAGTCAAGGAAATAATACACGGAAAGCACCGAGCACAGTGTGAATACAGAAAGTAAGTTCCAGACATTGTGAAGAATATATATTCTTTTCACCTTATATCTCTCTACTTGGAAGGGAGCTGGCAGGGGTCAAAAGATATCAGTGAAGAACTAGGTTATAGGGAAACACCAGAGGAGAGAGAGACAGGACAGGCAGATTGTTCCTTAGAAGTTAGACTTACTGATAACCGTAGCGCTCTTATTGGCTCTAATGGATTCCCTTTGTAAAAAGTAATCTTCTGTCGATGGTTCTGAGAGAGTCTTCCCAACTCTCCCTCAGTGCCGGCCACCGTGCTCTCACGTGCATCACCGCCTGACTTGCCCAGGTGAACGGTCTCATTTGGGGGAAGAAAAGAGCACACAGCTTAGAAAGGCAGCGATCTGAGTCACCAGGAGTCTTGGTGATCTTGTATTGTTCCGAGGACCTCAGAGCAAGGTGCAGACTGCAATCCCAATGCACCGCAGCAGGAACAAAGGACTTAGACACATTCCCCCCCCGTGGGAAGACCCCATTTTGCGGAGAAGAAAACAGAAACAAACCCCCAGCAAATGAGGGCTATGCTTGGCCCCAGGAAAGGAAATCTTTATATTTCAGAGGTTGCTCAGTGGCTGGAGCCACTGCTCAATCAGTGGGAGGCGTTCCCTTCCACCTCTAAAGACCTAGCCGCTCCTATCTCTCCTTCAACACCCTCTTCCCACCGCTATCAAGCCTCTGATTTTACTTCCCCTCACTGTCTGACAGCGACTGGGATTTAATCATACTGTTTCTGCTAACAGTGCCTGCTTTTTCATCCAATTGCAACTTTGGCTGGCACTTAAAGTGACACATCCCTGTCCCTGAAGCCCCTTTGCTAACTTAGCTGGCACCCCACCCACCCCGCTTTTGTAGCCCTTCAAGGCAAATGAAAAACAGGTCTTTTTTTTTTTTTTTGCCTCCCTACTATACCTTCCTGAGCTGCAGTCCAGACACAGAAAGGGGGAAACCAAACTCACTGGGCTAGTGTCCTTTTAATGCCCTTATGAAGCCGGAGCGGGAAGGAGGCACATCTTCCTGGGGGGATCATGCCTACAGTCTCTTCGTGCACTGAGAAGGTTAACACCGACTTGATGTTTTCCACCTTCAAAGAGATCGTGAGAGTGTTTGATAAATAAACCAATGCACTGGCGAATCTTGGCAGAAGCATTTAGAACTGGGTGGAGAATAGGGTTGGCCCTCGCTGCTCCCTTCCTCCTCCTTCTTCCTTCACTGCCCGCCCCCCCCCCCCCCCGCCGCCGCCCCGAGTTCTGGGAGAGCATGAGAGCTTAGCAATTGCCATTCTTTCACAATTGCCACTCTGTATTTGCTGGGAATCCTTGTCTTTGGCTCTCTCCAGATGTTTGCATCATCCTACATCTTTTTCTTCGACGTCACATTTATTGAGGCATAATTTATATATAGTAAATTCATGCTTTTGAGGCGTTGCAATTCCACGAATGTTGACATACACAGTCCTGTGACCACCGCTACAATCAAGATATAGAATGGTTTCATCACCCCAAAAAGGTCATTCATGCCCCTTTGGGGTCAGCCCCTTCCTACCATTTCTGGCCCCTGGCAGTCGCTCATCTGATTTCTGTCCCTAGAGTTTTGCCTTTTCCAGAATATCGTATTAGGAGAATCATACCTTATGTAGTATTTTGTACCTGGCTCCTTTCACTTAGTATAAGGCTTTTGAGATTTATCCATGTTGCCCCACGTAGTAGCGATTTGTTCTTTTTTCACTTCTCAGCAGTATTCCATTACATGGGTATACTGCAATTTGTTTATCCATTCGCTAGTGGATGGATATTTGATTTATTTGCACGTTTTCATGGTTTTGAATAAAAATTGATTTCAAAAGGGTTTTTTTTTTTGCAAGTTAAGTCAATATTGTTTATTAGTAACTTACCATAACTTACTCATATAGCAATTAGCAACTGTCCTTTTAGTCTGATGTGATATTAAGAAATCATCTTTTGCCTTTTCAGCAGAAGCATGCGTTCTGAAATATGATCAGAACCATGGCAGGCTGGCCATGGGAACCTGTCCCAGACGTTCCAATAGGCAGCCCTCTTTCTGGACTTGTCACTCCAGGCCCACGACTCCACGGGGAGAGCAGAACATGGCTTCTTCTCTATATCTGAACAGGCAAGCGTACCGCTGGCCAAAGGGACTGAGAAGGTGGTGGCTGCAGTTGCCACAGATCCCCTAGTCCCTGTCGCAACAAAGCTATGATGTGAATAATCATATGTGAACAGGTTTGCAACTTCACCCAGAGAAAACTAGGGACTCAACTTTAATTCTTCAAAATCTGCTACATATTAGAAAGTGCAAACCTGAGAAGCAAGGAGAAAAGTACCCATAAAGACATCAAAGTACCAAGATATGTTAAGTGCTGAATTATTATGTAGTGTATGCACTTAAAATGGAATTTGTCTTTTAGATACATTTGCCTCAAGCATCATAGTGTTGCAACATGCTGTGGTATCGGGTTGCAAAACTATCCCTGTTGAAACTTCTCTCTCTCTCCAACCTCCTTTTTTTCCCAGAAGAAGTGGGGCAGGGAAGCAGAGAAAAGGGGGTAGGGATTGGAGAAGGAAGTAGGAAACTTGAGTAATTATATATCACTTTTTATCTTAGAATCTCAAAAATTCTTTTCAGAATCAACTCACTTGCTGTGTTACCTGATTGCCTGGACATGGAGAGCTAGGGAGGAACTAGAGTGGATTTTTGTGGAGAACCACAACATGGTGGTTAATTTTATGTGTCAAATTGGCTGGGCCATGGGTTGCCCAGATATTTGGTCAAACATTATTCTGGATGTTTCTGTGAAAATATTTTTGGGATGAGATTAACATTTAAATCTGTGAACTTCAAATAAAGTGGGTTACTTCCATAACGTGGGTGGGCCTCGTCCAGTCAGTTGAAGGCCTGAAGAGAGCAAAACCTTGACCTCAGGAACAAGAAGAAATTCTGCCAGCCGACTGCCTTTGGACTTGAACTGCAACTTTCCCCTGGGTTTCCAGCTGGCCCTGCAGATGTTGAATTTATCACCCCTCCACGATTACATGAGCCAATTCCTTAAAATCTCTCTCTCCCCCTGACCCGTCACACACACATACACACATATATATGTATCCTCTTGGTTCTCTGGAGAACCTTGACTAATATACACCGCAAGTCAGTAGCAGATGGAGTGCAGTGGCTGATGACAGAGCCAATTATCTGTCTTCAAATAAAAACTCTGCCAATCATCAGCTGTGTGCTCAGTCTCCTTATCTGGGTGACAATTCTACCTACCTTATGGAAACGTGAAGGAGCAAGGGCTCTGGGAACCTAGCTGCAATTATCATTATAATTAATATCTGAGTCCGAGTGGCACTTCTCTCAAAATTGGCCCACATTATCAAAGAAGTGTATTGCTTCTAGAAACCCTGAAAATAGCAGTGTTCAAAAGTTTTGGGAGGACCGAACAGTTACATCTAGTTAAGCATTGCTATCAAGATTTATCTACTTGTTATCGAGTATTCAAAATGCATCAGTCACCCTGCAAAGAGTTTTACCTAATGTAATCCTCCAAATACACAATAAACATTGTTATCCCAATTTTATTGGTGAGGAAACAAGCAGGTTGGCGAAGAACCTTATCTGAGGTCACACAAGATAATAGCGCAGCTCTTAGGGGACTTGTAGCCACAACATCAAACCAAAAGCAGAAACACACACACACACACACACACACACACGCACACACATACACATAAACTCCTAAAGAATCACAAAACTTGCACAGCTGGGAAAATATTAAAGACAATTTTTTTTTAAAGATTTTATTTATTTATTTCAGAGAGAGAGAATGAGAGAGAGCACATGAGAGGGGGGAGGGGCAGAGGGAGAAGCAGACTCTCTGCAGAGCAGGGAGCCCGATGCGGGACTCGATCCCGGGACTCCAGGATCATGACCTGAGCCGAAGGCAGTCGCTTAACCAACTGAGCCACCCAGGCGCCCTATTAAAGACAATTTATTCCAACCCTCCCCCAAGCCATAAATCTCTTATCTAGCATCCACTTAAACAAGCACTGAGCCTCCGCTGAATATTTTCTGCCCAGGAACCCAATGGCTACTGAGACAACTCTTTACATTTATGGACAGTTCTAAATGCATCATGTTCCATTGCTTTGTTTGTTTCCTATACAAGCCCAATCTATTTACCAATGTCTTCTCCCCTTTGGTCCAATCCTGTAGCTGGGAGCCAGGCAGGCTATTTGCACACAGGCATGTATTTCTCTTGTCCAGTTCATCTTAATTTGAACGATCTATGTGGCAGAGCACTTTTGCAATATTAACTAGTTTTGTTAGTGTGTTTGCTTCCAGCACATTTCTATATACCTGCCTTGTCCTTCCTTCATAAATCACCTAGGACATTCCTGCCTACTGCCTTGAGGAAGGAAAACAACAGAACACCGAGGACAGAGTCAATTCTGGAACACGGCAGAAAGAGCACTGTGTTAGAAGAACGGCCCCTGTAGCAAGGAGGAATGGGACACCGGCGTTCCTGATGACCAGGGCCAGGCAGGACAATGACGGGCCTCTCCGGGATGCCTCCCCAGATGGGCCAGATGAATCCCAGACTCCACCATGCCCTAGACACGATGATTGGGCAAAAAGGGCAACTGCTGTTGACTGGGTTAAAGCTCCTACCACTGGTAAAGGTATGAAACAAAATTTTAGTTGGGTTATAGAAAAATCTTGTTACATTCCTTGCTCAACTGAGTGTATAGAATGAGATCTACATCGGCTTTTATCCAGCACTGAAAAGAAACTAGAGAAAATGATTCTTTGTTTTGAGACTAGTCCTATCCCTGGAAGGGTCTGGATATAAGGGTGGGAAATCATGGTCCCAAGGAAATACCCCGAGAGTCCCAGGCATGTACTTTTATCTTCTATTGGTTCCTCAACTCATTCTTTCCAGCTGCCAATATTCCTTCAAAAAGCATTTAGTAAGTGCTTGGTGCATGCTAGCCAATGTGCTAATCATTGGAAAATCAAAGACAAGGGAGCCTTTGTTACCAGGAGGAAAACTAAACTGTGAGCAAGCACAACTGAATGACAATATTACATTGGTTTAAAAACATGTAAGAAGGTCTGTTTCCCTTCCTCTGCAGACCTGCTTAAAGCAATTGGCTGAATTTTTATCCTTAGAAGTGACTATTAGGTAACCAAGGTGCTACTGAATCTATCTCTTGAAGCTTGTGAGACCCTGAAAAAGTCAGTCAGGGGTAGAAATTCTAAGGAGCTGAACTTTATAATGGTCAGAATCACCCTGTGGAGTGTAACTCTCCTCATAGTTCATAGGCAGGCAGGCAAGGTAGCGCTGGGCTTTCTTGCTGATGACTGTGGCCTTTTCCAGGACAATGTAAATGCAGGAGATAGGTACCATTATCGAGCAGTGGTACTCGGGGCTTGACACGTATTATTTGATTTAATCCTCACAGCAAACAATGAAATAAGTATCATAATATCATAACTGGTATTATTGATAAGGAAATAAAGGCTTAGAAGGTAAAGTAACATGCCTAGTGTCACACAGGTAATTAGGGGCAGGGCAAAAATTCAAATCCGGGTCTGATCCAGAACAAAATCATTAACCTACTATATATTACTGCACCTTAAAAAAATGCATAACAGGCATTTTAAAAGCCAAAGAGTTAAAAATATTTTTTATATTTCAGCCGTGTCATCAGCTCTAATAGGAATCAGCAAACCCTGCACCTGTTTTTGTAAATAAAGTTTTATTGAAATACAGCCATGAGCATGAACGTATGCCCATTTGTTTACACATGTCCTATGGCTACTTTCATGCTACAGTGGCAGAGTTGAGTAGTTGTGCAAGAGTCAGGATAGCCTTTGGTCCTGAAAATATTTACCATCTGGCTCATTCTAGAAAACATTTGCTGACCTATGATACAGAGAAATATGACAGTAATATCCCATGTAATTTGACCAGGTCATGTTCTCTTTAATCAGGAAGCCCTATCTTCCACATTTATCTTGAAGTTGGCCTCCTCGTACTAGATTTAAAGGATTTGAGGGCCATCAGACAATCTTGCTAGGTCTCTGTAACCCAGCTTACCATATTTGAGCAGAAGTTAGTCTTCCTGTGTAGTATCCTTCTGGATCTATTATGAGTGCCAATATCATGAGTGACAGACTTCTCAAGGATCTCATTTTTTATTAGTTTGGGAATTAGTAATATGGCCCAACCACCTTTGAGAGAAGGACAAAAATAATTACTTTAAAACTTGGAACATTATCTGGGTTTGGGAGCAACAAAGTGAGTGATTCTACTGGGATTATCTCTTTTGAATTTGCACAAGTCATGGTGTGCCAAGAAAATTACTCTCAAAAGCGAAGGAAATGTGTCTAGGGTGTCTGTTACCCTCTTTTACAAAACAGTGTTTATGCCATATGCAGAGATAGGTCTCCACACATATGTAAACACACACACACACACACATTTCAGGCACACCAGTTGAGTTTTTTTGTTTTTGTTTTTTCATTCCTCCATTGCTTCCAAGAGACCAGAGTTAGCCCCGTCTTCATTCTATGGTTTTTCTGTTCCACTCCGAGACTGACTATATTTGCCTTGGCCTTTTCCTCTTGTGCTGAATCCACACTGATGATCTCAGAGCGTGTTGCATTCAGTCTTGCAACTCATTCTCCACCCCAACAATTTCCCATCACCCCTCCTCATCCCCATTCTCACAGCTCTTTAGATTGGTTTCCTGGACAAACGTCCAGGCAGTGACTGGGACAGTCACGCACCGCTCGAGTAATGACACCATAAGGCAGCTTCAGGAGGTGCCCATCCGCCCCGAGGGTGGTGCCTGCTGTAAAGACCTGACAGGAACTGGGGGAGGAGGGGTAGGGATGGGAAGAGCTAGTTATCCTGGCACAAGGGATATTTCCTGGCAGTCATGGTATCTGATTAGGATCTTCAAGAATGAGTAATAGCTGTTCCCAGGGAAGTGAAGAGGAACCATACTGAAGGGCAGGGAAGAGTCCGGACAGAGGGATGCGCGGCGTCACGTGTTGCAGAGAGCCTTACCTCTGATTGAGTGCCTGGCTCGCCCCGCAGCCCCTCCGCTACAGGTGCGGACGCTGGCACGGGAAGATCAAGGAAGCCATCCCTGAGACTGAGAAAGGGCCTTCTGACTTTGGAAGCCAGGGCTTTCTGACCCCTGTTAAGTTCGCCTTGCTCTCTGTGTCTTCTTCCGCTAGCAGTGCCTTATGGTGGGAGACCTGCGGTCAGCGTCTCCCGCCACATGCGGGGTGCACTCACCCTGCGTGATGCCGAATTCCCTTTTTCTGGACTAGACGAGGGGCAAGATCAGCCCTGAATCAACGAACTGCCCTCGGGACTTTCCTACTTAGTGAAACTACTGTTGACAAACCGAAACTGCGCGCGGACTCAACACCACCGTTTATCCAAGCCGGGGAATATACTAAGCACGTTGTGTAAGTAACAGCGTCTTTCTTTCCAGAAATCGTTGGCTCCGGAAGAGAGAGTTCAGATGTCGGCCTGGTTGTTTCATAAACATCTTGGATCAAGATTCATGTGGGCAGAGTTTCTGTGGGATCTGATTTAAACGTGAGACAGCGCCCAGTGGGGCATGTATGATTCACGCGTAAATACTTATTCCCTCTTGTGTTCACACACTTCGAAATTTCCCTTTGCTGAATTAAGTAACAGACAAGAATTTTAATAAAACACCTCCTGAAGAAAAACTTCAGAAAGTCGACTTTGAACTTTGATCTTTGGAAGAGGGGGCTGATTCAGAGTCTCAGAGCTCACATGTCCGTGTTCAGATTTGCTGGTGGCTCTTGTCAAGCCTACATAATATGGTTTTCTGTGGTAACATGGGCACGGCCTTACACAGCAGTGTGACACGGATCCATGATATTCAGCACATTTTGGAGCAGAAGCATGACACTAAGACCCTTCTGACAGTCTCCCATTTTGCCCCTTGTGGCATTACAATGGGGACATTGTTTCTCCAAGACAGTCATGAGACCAGCACTATCAGATTATGGCTTGATAACTATTTATCACTTTGGGTTGATGTAAAAACCAGGCATTTCTAATCACTCACAGCTTAGAAAGGCCACAACGCTATCAGAGAAGAACGTTTTAAAAGGAATATTGAAAAAATTATTTCACAAACTTTTTAAACCCTTAAAGAAATCTGGCTTCCCTCGCAAATATTTGGCTAACTAATACACGAAGCAGTTAAATGTGATCACTTTTTTTTTCCATTGCCACTTTTTATTTTATTGTGTTATGTTAATCAGCATACATTACATCATTAGTTTTTGATGGAGTGTTCCATGATTCATTGTTTGCGTATAACACCCAGTGCTCCATGCAGTACGTGCCCTCTTTAATACCCATCACCGGGCTAACCCATCCCCCCACCCCCCTCCCCTCTAGAACCCTCAGTTTGTTTCTCAGAGTCCATAGTCTCTCATGGTTCATCTCCCCCTCCGATTCCCCCCCCTTCATTTTTCCCTTCCTGCTACCTTCTTCTTCTTCTCCTGCTTCTTTTAAGCATATAATGTATTATTTGTTTCAGAGGTACAGGTCTGTGATTCAACAGTCTTACACAGTTCACAGCGCTCACCAAAGCACATACCCTCCCCAATGTCTATCACCCAGCCACCCCATCCCTCTCACTCTCCCCCCCCCCACCACTCCGGCAACCCTCAGTTTGTTTCCTGAGATTAAGAATTCCTCATATCAGTGAGGTCATATGATACATGTCCTTCTCTGATTGACTTATTTCGCTCAGCATAATACCCTCCAGTTCCATCCACGTCGTTGCAAGTGGCAAGATCTCATTCCTTTTGATGGCTGCATATATTCCATTGTATATTCCATTCCACATCTTCTTTAAAATGCGATCACTTTTCTAAATGCCTTATGTTTTATGTATTTAATTTGGGGAGGGCCAGAGGACAGAAAGAATGTCACTGTTCCTTCCAGGATTTATCACAAACACCTTGTTGTTGTTATTGTTGTGTTGTTGTTTTTTACTTCTAGGAGGTTTTACAAAGAAAAGTCGGGACAGGATAAGAGGGAAGGTTTGGCTGATTCCATTACATCTGATGCATTTGTCAATTCATTGAAATGATCGGATTTCAGATGTACCTCAGGGCAAAGGACGCAATCCCCTGAAAGTGATTTAGCCAAGTGTCAGGTGAGGGAGGGGATGGCTTCCCCCCCATCCCCGATCCTGAGCAACAGTAACTGAGTTAACAGTAACAGGACTTCCCCCACCCTGAGGAATAGGCTTCTGTCCTGTGTTGCCCTCATAAGCATCCTTTGCACACCTCTAGCCTAATACTCATTTAATGAGGATTAATTGTCTACCCATCATCTGCTTCTCTTACTGGACTGTGAGCTCCTTGATACCAACCATATGTTATTTAAAATGTTTTCCCCAGGGGCGTCTGGGTGGCTCAGTCAGTTAAGCACCTGCCTTCGGCTCAGTCATGATCCTGGGGTCCTGGGATCGAGCCCCACTTCGGGCTCCCTACTCAGTGAGGAGTCTGCTTCTCCCTCTCCCTCTTCCCCTCCCCACCACTCGTGCTCTCTCTCTCTCTCAAAGAAATAAATAAAATCTCTAAAAAATAATAAAAATAAATAAAATAAAATGTTTTCCCCAGGGCACCTAGGCAGCTCAGTCAGTTAAGCGTCTGACTTCGGCTCATGTCATGATCTCGGCATCCTGGGATTGAGCCCCTTGTTCCCCATGTCAGACTCCCTGCTCAGTGGGGAGTCTGCTTCTCCCTCTCCCTCTACCCCTCCCCCTGCTTGTGCTCTCTCCCTCTCTCTCAAAGAAATAAATAAAATCTTTAAAAAATTAAGTAAATAAAATAAAATGTTTTCCCAAATCCTGGCCGGAGTAGATGCTCAGTAAACATTTTGGAGGAGGGAAGGAAGGAAGGAAGGAAGGAAGGAAGGAAGGAAGGAAGGAAGAAAGAAAGAAAGAAAGAAAGAAAGAAAGAAAGAAAGAAAGAAAGGAAGGAAGGAAGGAAGGAAGGAAGGAAAGGAGGGAAATGAGGGAGGGAATGAAGGGAGGGAGGAAGAAAGAGAAAAAGTTCACTTATAATGTCTAAAAAGGTATTGGACAAAGTAGAACATGTGTTTAGTTTGAGGAGCCATTTTATTAAGAACCAGTTATGATTTGTTCAGAATTAAAACACAAGTTATAATTTAACAGGTACTATGGGCCTTATGTAATGAGAAATAAACGCAATACATTTTGAAAGGCTTTCGAGTACTAAATATAAACTAAACTGATGAGATTTTTCATCCTCAAGAATTACCCGGGATATGAGCTTTGCAAAGAGCAAAAGGTAAAAAGAGGGAGATTGCTGAAATGAGGCCAAGTGGACTATTTGCATAAATATTAGTCACTACAAACTTCCAAAGGATTTTAAAAGTGAACAAAGAAATATTTCTAAAATAAATCAACTTTTTTAAATCATCCTTATGTATTATGAAAACAAACTATTTTAGTAAGTCTTACCGATGAGTGGTTGATTCAATTCTTTGTCAATGAAGTCTTTTTTTTTTCAACATGGATAATGTAAATATGTTAGTTAATCATTAGAGACGCTCCAGTCTTCATCTTTGTTCCACTCCTTAAACAAGGAGATTGTAAATCCTTGAAGTTTCCTTGGCATTATCTTAGGTAAAGTCCAAAGTTTAAGGTAGTGTTTTACACCATAAACCATGCTACCAAAGTACCCCTAACGGCAAGGAGTCAAAGGACACCTTGACATTCTGGAATATTCTTTACTCAGCCTGCCTTCAACCTATTTCTTTAAAGATTCGTCATCTTGGCCCTTTACCCCATGACCTATCTAGATTTTTTAAATATATATGTATTTTTTATTTTAAAACAGTTTAGATTAGAACACTTAAAGCTATGGTACAGAGAGTTTCCATACACCCTGTACCCAGTTTCCCCTATTATGAGCACCTTACATTATATTAGTAAGTTCATCTGTTATAATTAATGAACCAATATGGATACATCATGATTAACTAAAGTCCTAGCTTACTCAGATTTCCTTAAGTTTTATCTAATATTCTTTTCTGTTTCAGCATCTGTCCAGGATATCACATGACATTCCGTTGTCAAATTTTCTTAGACTCGCATTGGCTATAACAGTTCCTCAGATCTTCTTTGGATGATTTTGACTCAGATCTTCCCTCAGTCGGGGTCTGTCTGATGTTTTCCTCTTGGTTAGACAGGGGTTATGGGTTTTTAGCAGAAGACCACAGATAAAGGGCACCTCCCATCACATCATATCAAGAGAACATACTAATCAATATGACATCACTGTTGCTGTTGACCTTGATCTCCTAGCTGAGGTGGTGTTTATCAGTTTTCTCCACTTCAAAGTTATTTTTCTCCCCTCCTTTGCATACTGTCCTCTCTGCAAGGAAGTTAGGAAGTTACTAAGCACAACCCGTATTTAAGAAGTGGACTGTCAAGCTCCACCTCCTGGAAGGCAGAGTACAGAAATTACTTGGAATTATTGAGATTTGTCTCTTTTTTGCAATTTATTTATTTAGTCATGTATTTATAGTAGCAATAGGCTTATGATTATTTATTTTTTCCTTTAGATTATAATCCAATTCTACTTAATTTTGGTCCTCAAATTGTTCCCATTTTGGCTCTCATTAGGAGCTCTTTCAGGTGGTTCCTACCCCTATCATTGTGGGGTTTTGTTTTGGGGTTTCTTTTTCCTCCCGCTTTTTTTTTTTTTTACCTTTCTGGCACTTGAAGATACTCCAGGCTCACCATGTGTGTTTCCTGCCCTGCTCCTAGGATCAGCCATTTCTCCAAGGAGTCCTGCCTGGTCCCTTTCACTGGAGAATGCTCTAAGAGACCAAGATTCTAGGTGTGCTGGCTTCTGTGTCAACCTCCTCTCAGCTGACAGAGCAAGGAAATAGATGTGTGTGTACTAACTCCTACATACACGTATATAAATATCTGCACATCTATCTGTATCTGAAGTACATACAGATACATCTATACCCATATTCAGCTAAATGTAAGCTCATACAGTGTTATCCAATGTGAATCCATTAACACACGGATCATTCTAGCCTTCTCCCTTTGCTTATCTGTCAACTCTCATTCCAACAGTGAGAAAGCTGATTCCCATCACTGGTTATCCTTTTACTGATCTTTTCATTCCCAGTGTACACGTGTAGCAGGAACTATTGTTAATCTGTACCGCTGGGGAAAACAACGTGAACAACTAAGCACAAAGCTTATGTACAGTTTCTTTTGCCTTTGGTCTTAGAGACTCCGCTCATTTTGGAAGTTACTAAGCTCAGGACCACCCCCCATCCTCCCCACCCGCCCCCCAGCACACATCCCCTCGATGAAGTCGTTTCATGCATTTACATTCTGCATCCCATCCCTGGGATCCCTGATCTCCCAGATGACTTTTTTTAAAATTTGCATACATTCAGGTTCATGCTTAGCACAGATTTATTTTAATATTAAAATAATGTTTGGGGCGCCTGGGTGGCTCAGTTGGTTAAACAGCCGACTCTTAATCTTAGCTCAGGTCTTGACCTCAGGGTTGTGAGTTCAAGCCCCTCATTGGGCTCCACAGTGAGTGTGGAGCCTACTTAAAAAGATAAAATAAAATAAGAAATAAAAATAAAATAAAATAAAAATGTTTTAAATTATGTAACAACCAGTGAAACTGACAAACCACAGAGATGTATTAATCCAACAGATATTTTCCAAGTGCCTCCCTTATGTTAGGCCTTGTAACAGTGTCTCTCTGCGGGGCTTTACCTTGTGGTTCCCTTGGAGCACCCCTGGTGTATCCCTGCATAACCAGGGCGTAGGCAGAAGCACAGACCAAGGAAACTGGATTGTGCTATTTATGGCCACATCTCTAAAATTCTAGGATTCTGTAGATTCGTGGAACCCTATCTCCCTCAGTGGTTCCAGAATCTGCAAAAATAATCTATTTGGAGAATTGCATTTACATAAGGTTAGAATTGCTTTTGTTTTGTTTTGCTTTGTTTTTTGTTTTTTGTTGTTTTTCTTACTGCTCCTTCGCTCTTAGTAAGAAAGTAATTTAAATGGCAGGGGAGAATAATAACTACCGAAGTCAACCACTGGCTTTTGTCTAACACAAATACCAGCCACACAACTTCAGTGATAATCCCCTTTGTCATTCTGGATGTGCTGAAAACAACAATTAAGTTGCTCTACACTTGCAAGTGATCTACTATATTGTTTTATGGGCTTTATTTGTTGCACCCGCCACATTATCTAAACAGCTAATGAAATGGCGAGTGTAAAATTATGCCAGTAAAGGAAGGAAAGGCAATCATTGTTTGTGGCTCTTATCTTTGGGGATGGGGAAGAGGACTTGCTCACATTAGCAAATTCACCGATGGATTAGCTTTCTTGAGAACATTAATGTTTTGTGAAGCTTTCCATCGTCACCTTGCCTAACTCCTAGGGTGACCCTCCACCTCATGGCTTGTCCCCAGTGGGGAAGGCTTCTTTCTACCGCTGCCACAACGGCTTGAGGACTTGGTAGGAGCAACGCCCCGGTGGCGTTGGGTGATTGAGTGAAAAAGTAGGAACGATGACAAGCTTAACATTTACCTACTAAGACGCTGGGCTAGCTCTTTGGATGTGCAAAACTCTGCCCCTCTTTGGGGGTGGAGCCTCCGCTGTAGCAGGAGGACTCTTTGGCAGGATCTTTCAGCACATTAGTGACAGACCAGATGACTGCCTCTGTGCAAAGGGAAACTGGAACCCAGAGAAGGAAGGAGTCCCGGAGTAGATGCTTCAGCTTGAGATGCTACCAGGTGCTTAGCAATGCTGAGGAGATGTAACAACGGAACTCTATTATGAAGAGATAGAAAATGGCTTCCCCCCAAACTTTCCAGAATATTACTGTCGTTGACGTTGTTGTCCGCACATTTGCTTTTAAAAAATTAGGAGCGAGAGCCAGCTTTGTCAGTAAAATCGAGTTCACTTGAACTTCTGTCCACTTGGGGCTGGAAGGAAGGAGTGAGACAAGGGATGACTGGGCAGGGATCTTGCAGCCTGGTCTGTGTCATCACCTGTAAGAGCCATGATTTGAGGTGACCTGTGCCAGCCACTGGGAGAGGTCCCATGGCTCCAGGGATTGCTGTGCCCACACTCTGAGGGGCGGGAGATGCCTGCTTAGAAGAAGGGTGGGATTTCCCCCAAAGAGAAGAAACAACGATCACTCCTCCCGGCAGAGGGGAAGGGTGAGTTTTGGACTGGCAAGGTAAGGTTCTTTTTTTTCTGGGAACTGAGTTGGGCTTGGACTCTGAGGTGTGGGAAGGCTTATGGAACCTAAGCCAGGGTGCAGACTTTGGGTCTGAGCCTAAAATGCCAACAGTATACAGTTCTAGAAGCAGTTGTGAATTTCACTTAGCTTGTGACCAAGTCTTCTGATCTCCAGTGTACCATGTACCATGGGTAGGTGTACTATAGGGAATTAGGGAGAACCATGGCCTTCCTGTAGCCTGCAGAAAGAGATGCTTAGGATGACAGAGATGACTGGCCTAGAAGAGCTCTACATTTTTTTTTTTTTTTTTTTGGCCACAGGGGAATTTTATTAGGAGGAAACATGGTCACACATGGCAGGCACACTTTCCCTCTCATTCTTGGTCTTACACACACACACACACACACACACACACACTCATAGTCCAGTTCTCAGCCATAAGGGTGGGACTCTCCTCAATTCCTAAGACCCAGAGGCAGTAGGGGCAGGAGAGGGTCAAGGGGGTGAGCAGTGACCTGGTTCACAGGAGGGGGTCTCAGGGGAACAGGGTGCAGAGAGCAGTGGTGGGAACTCCCACCCCATACTAGTCTTCTCTGCGGGGGGTGGGGGCAGGGCAGGGCAGGTGGCAGGAGACGCTCTGTTCTGGGGCTCCTCAGGAGCCGCACCCCCTCTTGCCCAGTGTTGTTGGCCATCCCCAGCAACAGGTTGTCTTGCAGTCACTGCATGATGAAGGTGCAGTCTTTGTAGGAGTCCTTGGTGAGGGTGTGCAGGTCAGCCATGGCCTCGTCGAAGGTGGTGTTGGCCAGTGAGACAGCCTCCTCTGGGCTGTTGGTGCTCTCACAGAAGAAGACCAAAAAGCTCCTCAGGGCCAGGCCCAGGCAGGTGGGGTTGGTGGGCAGCCACTTCCTTGCTGATGTCTATGGCTTCCTGGTAGGCCGACTGGGCAGGGTTGATGATATGGTTTTGGTCCTCACTCGTGGCCACCTAAGCCAGGTAAGTGGTGTAGTCACCCTTCAATTTCAGGTGGAAGACCCAGCTTTTAGCGTCACCGGTGTCCTCGATGAGGTGCTGTCCAGCAGTGTTGCACACCTTCTCCCAGAACTCTTCCGTGTCCGGGCCCTTCTCTTTGTAGCCCTCCTCATTGCTTTTCTGAGCAAGGCCCCTGCAGGCAGCGCTCTGGCCCCCCACCACATCCTCATAGGTCACTGAGAGAAGGGTTCAGTCTTCACGGGGTAGCTCCTCCCCTTTTCCATGGCGCGCTTCATGAAGGCTCTATCAGAGCTGCACTCTTTTTTTTTTTTTTTTAAGATTTTTTTTATTTGAGAGAGAGAGAATGAGAGACAGAGAGCATGAGAGGGAGGAGGGTCAGAGGGAGAAGCAGATTCCCTGCTGAGCAGGGAGCCCGATGCGGGACTCGATCCCGGGACTCCAGGATCATGACCTGAGCCGAAGGCAGTCGCTTAACCAACTGAGCCACCCAGGCGCCCCATGACTTGCATTTTAAAGGCTCATTCTGTCCTCTCTGTGGAGAACAGACTGTAGGAGGTCCGGGGAAGCAGGGAGGCCAGTGAAGAGGCTGCTGGTACAGTGAGTTCCAAGAGTAGGGATGGTGTGGCCAGCGGAGAAGCAGTGGAGTTGGTGAGAGTGATTGGATTCTCACCTGTTTAGAAGGTGGAGCTGACATGCTATTCTGATGGATTAGATGTAGGGGTGAGAGGAGAGGACAAAGGTGATCCAAATTTTTGGCCTGAGTGACTAGAAGTGTGGAGTGACCATTACCTGAGAGATGTGGAAGATTGTGAGAGAAGCATGTTTGGTTTTGTTCATCTTAAGTTTGAGACCTGTAAATGGATTTCCATTTGTGAGTCTGGACTTGTGGGAACTCCCTGTGACCCTCGACTGATACAACTAGTGGTGGATGGGTATGAGCACTTTGTTCTTAGACGTCGTCTCACTCTGGGCTGCAATAACAAAATACCATGTTTTTTTTTTTTTTTAGAGATTTTATTTATTTGAGAGAGAGAGAATGAGAGAGAGCAGCAGTAAAGACTGCAGGCCAAGAAACAAGAAATCAGCAAAACCCAAAACTTGTTCCTGAGAAACTACATTTTGGCACCTTGAGAAGCCTCACGCTAGCTGGGAGGCATGGGACGAGGATGTATGTGGGTGCCAGGGAGTGGGGACAGCATTCAGGTAACTAAACCTGGAGGGGCTCATGCATTAACATCTTGGGAGTGCGAAGAGTAATCTGTTTTCAGTTCAAGGTCATAGTTCAGTTCAAGGTCATAGTTTGGGATGCCAGGGACATAGAGGTCACACTCCATTTTCATCAGCTTCTTAACACTTTCCTATAAAATTTCTGCCGTGGAAGGTATGCTATTGCTCATCAGAAACAACTTCCATACTTAATTTGAAAACACAAGCATTTAAAAATAGAACAATATAGGGGCGCCTGGGTGGCTCTGTCGGAAAAGCATCTGCCTTCGGCTCAGGTCATGATCCCGGGGTCCTGGGATCAAGTCCCGCGTTGGGCTCCCTGCTCAGCAAGAAGTCTGCTTCTCCCTCTTCCACTCCTCCTGCTTGTGCTCACTCTCTCTCTGTCAAATAAATAAATAAAATCTTTAAAAAAATAGACCAATATATTAAATATTTTAAGATGATGGCAGTCTCCACAGAGCCCCTCGCGTATCTGTATTCATGGGCACACACAGTCCCTGTTCTCTCTCAAACATCCCCCGTGCAGGTGGAGGATTTATGTTCTTACAGTCTTAAAACGTTCAATGATAACTCACGCTACAGTAACAAAGGTAGTAAAATGTGTAGGTGGAAGCTTACCAAACATTTACAGAATACCGTACCGTTCATCAAGCGCTTTAAAAATATTTGATCTCATTTGAATAATACTTTTCTGCCACTGTACCGGGAGAGGTTTCTCTCTTTTTTATTTTGTTTTTAACCTAAGGTATGTATAACAGCTCATTTAAAAAGACAAGGCAGATGTTAGCTCTGACCAGCATTCTGGATTTAGCACACAAGGAGAACTATGTTCAATTTCCTTTTTTGGTATCACAGGACTTGATCTCTAAACAAATACATGAAGTGGGTCTCTAAACTCTGAGTGGAAGTAAGCTAATCACTGACATTCGAGACACTCTGCTACTTGACACACTTTCACAATAAATGTCCAGCCACTCTACAAACTTGAGTTTCTCCTGTGGCGAAGAATCATCCCTTTAAGGGGCCCACACAGCTCTGTCGAGGTGTTTGGCGGCCTGCAACCTGTCTCCTCCTTTTTCGGTGTCCCTCAGAGTGCCCAGCTCAGAGATCAGCACAAAGGGAGTGGTTACTGTGTCTTTGCTGAACAGGGAAAAATAAGGTAATTGTCGCCAAAGGGGAACCCTGTCAGTCCCAGGTGTTTGCTAACAAGTGACAGATTGAATCCTCTTAACTACTAGGGGAGGTATTAATCATCACCCTACTCACACCTGGAGAAACTGAGGCTGTGATATACTGAGAAATACACATTTGGTCTTTGTCCTCAGTTCCTGGCACAGAACTCTAAAACTCTTGCAATTTCCAGAGCCAGAGGGGTGATAAGGGCATCTTTTGTTACAACATTTGGTCTTAGTCCCTGACTCCTGACACAAGAGTTTTAAGCTGTTGGGATCTCTGAAGTGATAGGAAATGTGTTTTGTATGCTAATGAGATGCCTGGTGGTAGGGGATCCCTAGATAGCTCCAGGAGGGGAGTGGGTCACCAGAAAGACCAACACAGGATCAGAGGGTTGGAACTTTCATCCATACTCCTTGACTTCCGGGGGAGGGGAGAAGCTGGAGATGGAGGTAATCCCCAGGGGCTATGCTTTAATCAATCATGCCTAAGTAAAGAAGCCTCCATAAAGACCCTGAAGCTAGGCGGTGCCTGGGTGGCTCAGTCAGTTAAGCATCTCCTTTGGTTGGGGTCATGATCCCAGGGTGCGGGAATCGAGTCCTGCATCGGACTCCTTGGGCTCCTTGCTCAGCGGGGGAGCCTGCTTCTTCCCCTGTTCATGCTCTCTCTGTGTCTTAAATAAATAAATAAAATAAAATAAAAAAATCCTGAAGCTATGTTTTGGGGGATGGGGGATAGTCAGAGAGCCTCCTGGTTGGCAAACACCTCAAAGTGCTGGGAGGGTGGTGAACCCGGAAAGGGCATAGAAGCTCCAGGCCTCTTACTCACATATCTTGCCCTCTGCATCTCTTCAATTTGGCTATTCCCGAGTCGTATTCTTCATAGCAAAACAGTGGTGGCAAGTAATGTGCCTTCCGAAGTTCTGTGAGCCACTCTAGCAAATTATAGAACCCAAGGAGGGGGGTGTGGAAATCCCCAATTTATAGCTAGTCAGTTAGAAGTATGGGAGGCCCCCAGGACCTGTACTTGCATCTAAAGCAGGGGGCAGCTTTGTGGGACTGAACCCTTAATCTGTGGGGTTTGCCACTGCCTCTGGGTAGCTAGTGTCAGAAATGAATGGTATTGTAGGACGCTCACTTGGTGTCTGGGAAGTTGGAGAATTGCTTGGTGCGGAAAACCCACATTTAGCGTCATATGTGTTATGAGTAAAAATGGCTTATAGAGGCTCAGAGGGGTTAGCTTATTTAACTGCACACAACCTGAGAGTGAGAGAGCTGGGATTTGAACCAAATACCATGATGTCCCCTGTTTTATCTGTTTAACTACTGGAGCATTCATATTAATGCTAGCGCTGCCAAAACACGTATTTTGCAAGAAACCCCCAGAGTAGCACCTCAAAATGAACATTTTTGTAACCTTTACCAGAGCAAAACCAGCCTAAAGACACCCCTGATGTCACATTGAGTTTATATGACTGGAGCGCTGTATCTGGAAGTTAAGGCCTGATCCCGAGTTCCCTACGGACTAACAGTATTACTTCTCACAACATACATGGTCTCTCACTTTGGCTCATTTTCTTCTATCCTCTCAAAACATAAGCAACTCATTATCTGTGTGTTTGCTTCTGAGATAACAGGAAGTTTCTGGAGATCACACTGTTTGCTCCAGTGGGACCGGTTGGGAGAAAGGTATGAGAAAGAGTTGAAGGGTCACTCCCACTAACAAAACTTCCACCACCACCACCACCCCCAGCATCATCGGTGACGTCACCACCCCCATCCGGTTCTCTTAGACGAAGACGGATGTGGTAGCTTTCTCCTCTGTAAGTGAATATCACATCTATGATTTTCCTTTCACTAAAAAGTTGTATCCCATAATTACCCGTGCCTTTCAAACTTCAGATATTTTAAACATGACTTAGACAGGGCACAGACTTTTAGTAAATAAAAGCAAATATCCAAGCCACATTAATGGCAGAGGTGGTTTAAAAATTTCTCTCTTTGATCACATTCTTCTCATTGTTTATTTGGAAGTGGTCAGCTTCAAAAATGTCTTTGAAGTAAGTTTGAATCTATCTTTTTCCCGACTCATCCCCTTCGCATTGCTCAAAGCATATACACACACACTTGTTTCTATAGTAACATCTAGCTCTTGCTTATGGATTTATGTTACACACACACGAATGTCTCTCAATGCCTGGTTTTCAAGGTTCACGATTAATATACTGTATGTCTAATAAACCAGTGATCAGCCTGGCTCTCTTCATAGTAGTTTTTCACCTATAATGACCTGTAATATAAAACTATCCCTACGCTTAAAAACCATAGCTAATCAATAATGACTATTAAGATTAATTCCTTAACCTATTAGATTTTGAGCACACAAACAGATATTGTCCTTTTCTGAATATCAATATGAAAAGTCTCTAAGAATCCGTCTGAAACTAAGAATCCAAACTGAAATTTTAGGGTGGCAAACTCTCTCCTTTCAAAATGGATTTGATTTTTGAAAAAAGCCTCATTCAGAGGCAAGCTGTTGAGTAAAGGGAATAATCAAGCTGAGCTTTGGTTAGAAATAAGCTTTCTCTAAAATATAATGCAGTGATTCTCAGTGGGAAATAAAAATTCTGGGGATGCCGTGTTGGCGATGTATTTTGAAAACGCATTCACAGTTGGAAAATAGGAAAAGAAAATCCTGATTGCATTAAATAAACAACAAAAAATAAATTTCAACTTTAAATTTAAACTTTCTTGGGTGATATATCAATGATATGGGCTTTAGGATAGAGAATAGTTGATGGTCTTTTTTTCACATTTCCAAAGATGCATGCATTTAAAAAGGTTAAAAAAATATTGTAATAAGATTGTGTTTCTTGTGTGGCCCCTATCCTGACTTTAAAGACAATTCACAAAATAGGAGTCCAGAAATATTTTGAGAAATGGCAACTTCATTGAAATACAGCTATAGTCTTCTGGAGTAACTGTTTTGAAGGTTAATGCTCATTTTAATATTTTTTAAAGATTATTTATTTATTTATTGGAGAGAGAAACAGAGCAGGAGTGGGGGGTGGGGGACAGAGGGAAAAGGAGAGCGAGGAGACTCCCTGATGAATGTGGACCCAGACTTCCGGACTCGGGCTCAATCCCAGGACCCTGAGATCATGACCTGAGTAGGAGTCAGACACTTAACCGACTGAGCCACCCATGCTCCCCTCATTTTAATATTAAAGTTCTAGTATTCTCACTTAAAAATTAGATTAATACTTGATAATCATCTTGCTTATCCAGATGCGCCCTCCAAGAATTGAAGGGCTTTGCAGACTTTATTTTTATTTATTTATTTTTTATTGAGGCTTTGCAGACTTTAAAATAAAATTTCCACATTCTTTGTGAGAAAAGAGCAAGTCATGTAGTATCTCTTCATAAGGGTTCTCAGGTTCTCCAAAAATTTCAGGTCCTAGAGAAATACCAATTGTAATTTACCATAGTTTGGGTGGGTTTTTTTTTGTTTTTTTTTTTGGTTGGTGGTGTTTGGGGCCAAACTTAGTCCCAGGTGTTATGTTTGTAAAACTGAGCTCCTGCAACTTCGGTTGACATACCTAAGTGCACTCGTGCTTTCTTCTGAAGGAAAATGGCTCTTGCAAATCCTAACTAGCACCCCCAGGCTTTTTCCTGCCCAGACAGAATCACCTGGAATTATCAAGCACCATTAAAAACAACAACAACAACAACACTGTGTTAAGCTGCTTCTGCTCTGTCTAATCAGAGAGGCAGGGTGGGCATCAAACGTGATGCCTTACTACCTCCAAAATGGAGACAGAAAGGTATTTCCTGCCCCGCACAAGTCCCCTGTTCTGGACATACAGGTTTTCCCAATGTCCATTTTCTTAGACAAGAAAGTAGCCAGTCCAGTGCAGGGTCTCCACAGACCACTGTCTCTAAATCTAAGACCCTTTGTTTCAGCACTGTGTGGCACATTTGTGTCGCCAGGCAGCTGTGCATTCATGGCGATCCATTGAAGTCAAATGTTGCAAAGGAATTCCCCGATGGGGCTCGGAACTTGATTCAGCTCTTTTTAGGGTTTCAGCTGCTGTCCTAACCAGTTCCATGGGATCTAGACGTTGCTCTCCTTCCTTCTATTGAGATAATTTGGGCAACGGGTATTCGATGGAATTTTAGTCTTTTTTTAGAGCACTATAGCTGCTTTAAAATAAACAAGTTCTTAGACTTCTTTCTACTGGCATGATAAAATGTAGTTGCTGCCTCAGGTTTGGGGGGGCCTTAGGAAGTCATGGGAAAATCAACCAAAGTGCTGGAGAATCTTGTACGGCTATCGCTTTAGGAGTGAGTCAGAGAGTGAGCGTCACTTTGGATCCTCTTGCAGGGTGGTTTTCACGCTGGGCTCGGCTGAGCTGCACTGCGAGGCATGACTGTGGGGGGCAGGGGGGTGGGGCACAGCCTACACAATTCCCTGGGGTGCTCATTAAGCCTTCGACTCCCAGATGTTCTGATCAGCCCATGTTTTATCCACTCCCAGGTGATTCTCACACACACTAAATACAGCTTGAGGAACACTGCTGACTCGGGTCCATAGATCTAGGAGTTGGAAATTGGGTTCTGGGCTGTCCCCACCCCCATTTTGAACTCATCTATTTTACGCACTGGAATCTCCTCTATGCTTTCATTTGAAGAAGCACTCCCATGACCAAAACCAAAACCAAAACAAAACCCTAAAAATCTTTAGAAATGATTACTCCGGCATAGATAAATACCTGAAAGACACCTTCTTGTGCTTATCTTCGCCGATGATTTCTTTCTGGTGAAAATGCAAATGAATGCGTAAGAAAGTGATTTTGTCCAGATAACTTCAGGACAGAGAAAGCCACTTAACTTCGTCTACTGCAAGGACACAGCTCTGTACCTCTAGCAACGGATTTGTACAACTCAGGAGTTCCTGAAGACCCCCGTGAATGTTAGCTTGGGTAGCTGAGATTAATGCTTTACCCTGAGTTGCACGCCCAGGACTATACCCACCCCCTTCCAGTCCTCAGATCTGGCCTCCAGCTCAAGAGTTCCTCAATTCAGGGGCGCCTGGGTGGCTCAGTTGGTTAAGCGACTGCCTTTGGCTCAGGTCATGATCCTGGAGTCCCTGGATCGAGTCCCTGGATCGAGTCCCGCATCGGGCTCCCTGCTCGGCAGGGAGCCTGCTTCTCCCTCTGACCCTCCCCCCTCTCATGTGCTCTCTGTCTCTCTCATTCTCTCTGTCTCAAATAAATAAATAAAATCTTTAAAAAAAAAATAAAAAATAAAAATAAAGAGTTCCTCAATTCAGACAAAGTCTCAGAATGTGCCATATGCAAATGTGATTTTGGAATGCCTTCCACATGCTGGTTTTTAGGTCACACAGAATGAAGACATTAAGAACATGTTAATACGGCTGCTTGCAAGACAATTTTGCATTGTGGTTTTTGCTTTCCTAAATGCCTGAAGTAAGTCTTTCCTACTGTGTCACATTTAGCAAGCAATCTAGATGGCGAAAGGAACAAGGGACTTTCAAATTTTAAAATCATCCAAAACTCATCTAACATTCCAATGAGTTTCGTAGGTTATAAAAACTCATTAATGTGATTCAGGTCAATTGGGTAGCATAAAAACTTCAAACCCATAAACTATGATACATAGTATATCACATATTGATTTATTAAGCACCTACTATAGACAAAGCTTATACTAAAAGTATTTCAAGGACTACAAAGGAAATAACATACTTCCGTCAGGCCTTTAAGAAGTGTATAATCAAACAGGATGTAAGAGTAAGGAGGAAATGCTCATACTACACTCTGCAGCAAATGCAAGGATTAGAGAGCTCCGTTATTATATATGAGAAAAGGGAAAGTCTGAGTGCTTTTTTAGATGTTTTACTCCCACAAAGGTGAAGTACACAGTTTAAAGATGGTACATTTTGCCATGGGTTCCTTGCTGTATTTGTGTGTGTGTGTGTGCGCGCTTTTGCATGCACGTGCACATGCATCTTTCTCTGGGTATTTGGTTCTGTATATAGTTTTTCTCCTGCTTTTATAGTCTTTAAAAGAAATCTTGCTTTTGAATGTATATGCACTAGAAAATTTTAAAGCTAACCCAGAAGCAATTACTGTTGTGAATTTCTGGTGCATCTTTCAGAGCTATCCTACGAAAATACAAGCATAATGTACGCACATGTTTTTTTGTCCCTTCTTTTTTTTTTTTTTAAGATTTTATTTATTTATTTGAGAGAGAGAATGAGATAGAGAGCATGAGAGGGGGGAGGGTCAGAGGGAGAAGCAGACTCCCTGCTGAGCAGGGAGCCCGATGCGGGACTCGATCCAGGGACTCCAGGATCATGACCTGAGCCGAAGGCAGTCGCTTAACCAACTGAGCCACCCAGGCGCCCTTGTCCCTTCTTTTTTTAAAAAAACAATAAATAGTACACATGATACACACCATTTTTGCTTTTACCTTGGAGATTATTTCAAAGAAATACATACATAGCTACTGCATTTTTAAATGGCTGCATAGCATTCAATTATCTGAATTTTATTCATAGTATTTTACTCTCCATAATTGTTTTAACCAATTCTCTATTGATAGCCATTTATAATGTTTCCAATTTGTTGCTATTCTTGTAAATTCCTAGAAGTAGAATTGAGTATATGCATTGTATTCCTTTAATGGTTACCTTGCGAATTTTTTAAATGAATGTAAACTTAAAGTCTAAAATCAGTCAGCATCTTTACCATCCTCACAAACTATCAATCTATAAGCACTTCAACTCCTCCTTACTTCTATACCATTGTTGTATTTTAGTTCTGTCTTTTTTTTTTAACTCTGAAAGAATATATTATTATGATTGTTTCCCACATCATAAGTTTGCATATACGGACATTTTTACTAATTTCTTTACCATTTTTTCTTTCATCCTAGACCTCTTATCTGGGATTAGTTTCTTTCTATACAAAATGCTTATTTATAAGTTGTAGCAAAGGTCTGTTTCTTGGAAACTCTATTAGGTTTTATTTGTCTCAAAACAGCTTTATTTCATACTCATATTTGACTGATAGTATGTAGATATAAAATTTTAGTTTTTGAGTTAACTTTTTTTGGGAATATTGAAAATATTATTCCACCATCTTCTGATCTTCATTGTTGCTGTTGAGAAGTCAGTCACCAACGTAGCTGTTGGAGAATACTTCTTTTTTTTTTTTTAAGATTTTATTTATTTATTTGACAGAGAGAGACACAGCGAGAGAGGGAGCACAAGTCGGGGGAGTGGGAGAGGGAGAAGCAGGCTTCCCGCGGATCAGGGAGCCCGACGCGGGGCTCGATCCCAGGACCCTGGGATCGTGACCCGAGCCGAAGGCAGACGCTCAACGACTGAGCCACCCAGGCGCCCCTGTTGGAGAATACTTCTTTGCTCAGCTTTTCTTTCTGGCTGCTTTAAGATTATCTCATTACTTCACTTTTGCAGTTTGATTATGATGGGTATAGTTGTAGATTTTTAAAACCTTAACTTTCTTTGAAAATGTCTTTCTTTTTAAATTTTTCTTTTCTTTTTTTATTGAAGTATAATTTACATCCAGTGTTATATTAGTTTCAGGTGTACAGTATAATGATTCGACAATTCTATACATTACTCATCAAGGTAAGTGTACTCTGGATCCCCTTTATCTATTCACCACCTCCCCCAACCTCACCTCTGGCAATGACCAGTTTGTTCTCTGTATTTAAGAAACTGTTTTTTGTTTGTTTCTCTTTTTTCCCCTTTGTTTTGTTGTTTTGTTTCTTAAATTCCACAGATGAGTGATATCATATGGTAGTTGTCTTTCTCGGACCAACTTATTTCACTTAGCATAATACCCTCTAGGTTAACCCATGTTGTTGCAAATGGCAAGATCTCATTCTTTTTTATGGCTGAGTAATATCCCATTGTATATACACATGTATTCATCTTTTTAGTATGAGTATTGGAATCTTTCAACAGTAACAGAAAATTACGAGCCATTTTCAATTTGAATATTGCCTCATCTCCATTTTCTTTATTATGTCCCTCCAAAATTCCAACTGTGATTTTATGATTCTACAACTCATTCTATATTATAAGGTTCTTAAATGACTTTTTAATTTTTTCCACCTCGTTTCTTTCTGTGCTGCATTCTGGGTAATTTCTGCTAAACTATTTTCTATTTCACTAAATTAGTCTTAAACTGTGTCTACTATGAATATTGGGTTTGACTTTAAATTGCTCTATTTTTTTTTTTTTTAGACATTCTTTTGGAGTCTTTGAATCTTCTTGATTGATTTTACAATCTGTCATTCATGATCTTTTCATTTATGTGTTTCTTGTTATATTAACTATGGATTTATGTTTCTTAGAATTTTACCTGTAGTAATTTTTGAGGCCTTGGTTGAAGGTAAGTTCCTTCAAAAAGAATATGCATTTACTTCTACCTGGGCATTCCCAACTAAAGACTACTTTAAAATTAATTGTAGATTTGAAGTACTGTGATTTGGGGCTGAAAATTCTCGTGAAAACTGGATTATCGTTATGAATTCTCAGGAGAACTATTTTTTCCTTCAGCCCAGCTTCAAGGCTGAAAGAAACAAGTACATTTTAGCAGTCCTCTCTGTGGTTTCTGATTTGTCTGATGTTCCTAGATTGCTTATAAGTTTTCCTTTCAGATTCTTGCCTTCAGCTGGGCTCAAGGATTTGTCTCATGTCTTACACATTGCATATTTGTTAAAAACAGGAGTTCAAAGTAATCAGGGTTTAATACATTACCCCAGAGCAAAAGCCAGATTCAGTGTTTAGTTACCTCTATGTATTTCTCCTGTTAATTAACTTTTACCCGCCATTGATTTTTTTTTCCTTTCTAACTTGCTCTTGAATGCATTTAGAAAGAGGTTTATCTTTAAAAAATAAATAAACAAAAATAGCATCTATCTTTGTTGTGTTCAGTGGAAAAGAAGATTATGCTGTCTCTTCAAAATTATGTCAAGAAACAGCAGGCTATAAAATTCTCAAGAGCTGAGCTTCAGTTTCTAATTACTTCCCACAGACACTCCAATTCTTGCCTCTCTGCAGCACATCCTAAAACCACGATCATGGGGGCAGTTACACTACAGTATGCCGGGGAAGCCGGTGCCTATCTGAGGGAAAAGGAAGGGTCTATATTCCTGCTGCAGCAGCCGGCCTACACTGGCCCTGCGTTTCTCGCTTGCCCAAGTTAGGGGGATGTTGTGTGAGTTTCTCCTACCACCAAATATTTCTGACACTACTGAAATTTGTTACCTAATACTAACTTTATGACCAGCTTTGAAGAAAGTATTAACTTTATGTTGAATGACTCTGTGTGTGTGTGTATGTGTGTGTGTTTATAGAGTTCAGTGTACAGGAATAATCTGGTGAGTGTTCTGAGAGTGTCTTAGTCAGCTGGGGCTGCCATAACACAATACCACAGACTGGGTGGCTTAAACAATACAAATTTATTTTCTCACAGCTCTGGAGGCTGAAAGTCCCAGATCAAGGCCTGACAGGGTTGGTTTCTGGTGAGTACTCTCTTGGGCTTGCAGGTGGCTACCATCTTGCTTGTGCTCATATGGTCTTTCTTCAGTGTGAGCACACACACACACACGCACACACACCACACATACACACAGAAAGAGAGATCATGATCTCTCTTGTGTTTCCTCTTGTAAGGACACTAAACCTATCTAATCCAGTTGGATCAGAGAGCCACCTTAACTCAACCTTAATTTCTTCCTTAGAGGCCCCATCTCCAAATATAGCCACACTGGGGGTTAGAGTTATAACATATGAATTTGGGGGGACACAAACATTCAATTTACAACACAGAGTCTCTTCTGAATTCACTTGTATGAATGGAGAGGTTTAAGGGAGTATTACAGATTATAATTTGAGGCAGTGACAGCCAATTTAAGATCTTTTGGAGGGCTTCGCTCTATGTGTAATTGTTTTGATACCCTACATCTGTGTGTGGATATGGAAATGGATAATCTATCAGGAGAGAGAATAAAATGTTAGCGCTCTAATTATAATTATTTCATCTCATCCTTTTATAATTTATTTTGTGGTGTTTCGTAATACATGGAATATATTGGTACCGTTTTACTTGCATGCAATTTACATAATCATAAGCATACTTATGACAAGGAACATGTCTAGAAGAGTTACGGGTGGTACTCATCACAAAGGCTCAGAGAAACAAGATAGCTTTTTTCATGGTGTAAGCACCCATGGGCACAGTGAAGATATTAAAACTTGAGAATAGGTCACAAGAAAAAAGAATCATCAAAGAAATAGGGAAGTTTGATAGGAAGGAATGAAAAGGGTACACTATGCCACCCCAGCGCTAGAGGAAAGGAAATGGGAAATGAGAATGAAGAAAATACCATTTGTATGTCCCACTATCTTTTAGCTGTCTGCTTTGTGTGCCCAACATATTCTTAATAATCACCCTGGTGGCATGACTCCAACTAACCACAAATGATAATCCTGTAAGTGTTTGCACTTGTAGGGTACAATAATTTTTCGCAGAGGGCTCTGAGTTGCTCACAGAGCTTATCTTGAGTCATCTATGTGTTTCGTTCAATGAAAGAATAATGTTTGGCCTTGACTCAAACATTCTTTCTGTTGCTTGATTAGAGGATTGAGAAGCAGAGTTAACTGCACCTCCATGATACTCTTGAGGTCCTGGAAAACCCATTAACTATTTTTTTGAGAAGGCATTTTAAAACTTAATGTGTTGAATTCCCTTCTGAAAAGGGAAAAACCATTCAGGGGATTGGCTACCCTGCAGTAATGGGCTGGGAAGGAGTCCTCTATGGGCTGATAAAGAGGCCAAGAGCCTCAGTCCTTCCCTAACTGGCCCCCATGAGGCATGTAGAGTTTTATGTGTAGCCTCCAAATTGTCCAAAAATCAAAATGGCCATTTCTAATCCGTCCCTGCAAATGGTCAGGGTTTGTGTTTCAGAGGCAAATGCACAAGGAACAAAGTCCTTGTTAGCACCAACATTTGCAGAGAATCTGGGGTGTATTGAAGGGAGGGGAAGATTTTCTGTCTCTTATGGTACCATAGAGAGACATCATGGATACGGGGGCTGGATGGGAGCAGGATGAGCCTAAATCAATTATTTTATCCTCTGGTAGGTGTTGAAGGTACAGAAATGAGTAAAGCAACGTCACTTCTAGGAAAAATTCACACACAGTAAAAGACTCAGTAATTTCCCTACAGTTTTCTTTCTTTCTTTCTTTCTTTCTTTTTAATTTATTTATTTGAGAGAGAGAGAGAACAAGTAGGGGGAGTGGCAGAGGGGGAGGAAGAAGCAGACTCCCCACTGAGCAGGGAACCCAATGCGGGGTTCGATCCGATCCCAGGACCCTAAATTATATATGCATTTGGATATATGCACTTGGTTTTCCTGGGGAGGTATTTCTTACTTGCCAAAAGGCCTGTGATCCCCCAAAATGTTAAGGATGTTTGTCCTAGAGGAATTAGAAGCCCACACGTGCTTTTTCTTGGGTACCTTTTCGTTCAAAAAGGGTGTTAGTTCTTACATAGAATGGTCAAAGACATGCAGAGCGAAATAGAAGGAATTGGCACACCTTTTTAGGGGCCAAGCCCTCTCTTACCCCACTGCTCAAAAGCTCCAGGCAGAGGAGGGCGATGGCATCAATGGTATTGGGAGATTCTACTTTTAAAGACTTTTAAGCTTTTTCTTTTTGACATTCACTTGGACGACTGATAGATTTCTCATGAAAATCTAAATTTGTTCAATCCCAGCGTGAGCACTTCGAATAGAGAGAGAAGCCTCTACCATAATATTTTAAAGCTTTTCTTCTTCTACACATCTTCAAGGAAGACAACTCCACGCTAAGGATAACATGTGTGGCAGGGCACCAATCTGTGAGAGCCTGTCACTGTAGCGGTTAAGGGCACAGACTCTGGAGCCCGACGGCCCGGGTTCAAGCCCCGGCTCCTACGATCTGACGCTGCTTCACCTCGGTTTCCTCATCTGTAAAATGGGAATCGAAATTGTGTCCGCCTCATTGGGTTGCTGTGATTTAATGAGCTAATGTATGTACAGTCCTTAGAGCAGTGCCTGGTTCATTGCAAAATGTTACATTCGTGTTTGCTAACATTCTTTTTTTTTTTAAGATGTATTTATTTATTTGAGAGAGAGAGAGAGAGAGAGCACAGGCAGGGGGAGGGGCGGAGAGAGAGAGAGAATCTCCAGCAGACTCCCCACTGAGTGAGGTGCCCATCACGGGGCTCGTTCCCACAACCCTGAGTTCATGACCTGAGCCAAAATCAAGAGTCAGACCCTTAACGGACTGAGCCACGCGGCACCCCTACTTTTGTGTTTGCTAACATTCTTAACATACTTTCCCCACCAGTGCCCTCTTATAGCTTACCCTTTCTCTTCATTCAGTAATTAGACTGCAGCGGGTGATCACTGACCAAGGGAAGGGATGTGACAGGGAAGATCAGAGGACAAAAAGTCTCTGTAGCCTATGAATTTCCTCAGGAAATTCTGAGGAAACAGAAACAAGACAGAGGTAAATAGGCAGATATCAGATGAGAAGTAGGAAGGCGCCCCCGTTTACCCCCACATACACACTGGTTGTGAAAGGGTGTCGGAGACTGAGAGGAGAACCAGCTGGACCAGGGGAGTCATGAAAGCACAGAGCTGGTAGGTCTCTGAGGAAGGAGGCCATGAGCCCTGGTCCCCATGTCAAATGCTAGGGATGCTGGAACCTAAAACCAAACAAAAACAAAAACCAACCAACCAACAAAAAAACCTTCACACGTAAGTTCATAGAATCTGAGAATGGAGCGGACCCATGTCCTATCTCTTTCAGGCTCCAGGGAATTGGCAATGACTATGGAGTGTAATTTGGCAGATGTGGCCTCAGCCAGCCTAGAGTCCCCGGGCCCCATCCTGGCCCCAACACAGTTTTTTGGCCCCCAAGAGCAGCACAGAGGATGTCAATGAGGCCACCTCAGCAACCACACGGGCGTGCGGTAATGTTAGATGAGATGGGGCTTCCCAGTGGGAACCAGAATGAACAGATGACACTGAGGATAAAGACCAGGTACGCCCTCACTCAGACACTGCATAAGCCCCAGGTGCTTATGATGCTGCACTAGGGAAAAGGGAAAGGACAGAAAACAGACTCTGCCACCCTAACGGAAAAAAAATGAGACTTGAAATAGAAATTAAATTGAATTATGAAAAAAATCAAGACAGTTTTTTTTTTTTCCCATTCAGATTTGCAGACAGAGATTCCTACCTGCTCTACCTGTTTCCTCCATGACTCAGACATTGGGAAAATGAAGTAAGTTTTGGCTGGGAAGATTTAATTCACCACTGGCAAGGTGAGTCACCAGGGCATGTCTCCACTGCCTGTGAAGGCCGCACAAAGATGAGAAGAGCCTGGGAACTTGGGAGCAGCTGATAGCATGAGATCACAGCTGCAGCTCATGAGGCTGGGGAAGAGGGGATTGTAAGCATGTGCTGGGGAGCTCGCCATCATGAGGGGTGAGGAAGAGGAGCACGGTGCAGACCTCTGGACCTCTGTGCAAGGCAGGACCTAGGGAATATCCATGCCTATCAGATTGGAACATGGTAACATGGAGGTTACCTACATTCCAACTCTTTTCCAGTCAGCATTCTCTAGACAAATATTAATTTCTGCTGTATTCCAGGCATTGTGTTGGATGCTAGGAACATTCCTGGGTGAATAGGACAAGGTCCCTGCCCCAAAGGGTCCACTCTAGTCTCACAAAGAGATCCTTCAGTGTCAAGTGGGCAGTAGGTGCAATGGGAGTCCAAGAGGAGGAGAGTTCATCCAATTTCGGGGCTCTGGAAAAAAAAGAGGGCTCCTAAGCTGGGTCTTGGAGGATAAATGGGTGTTCATACAGCAGACAGAGATGGGTGGGACAGAAGTTTCTGCAGACGACACAGCCTGGGCAAAGGCATGCAGGAGAGGGGCAGCAAAGAGCACACAGAGAACAAAGCAGCCAGAGTCTCTGAGCTGCTGGGTCAAGTCACTGATTGGAAAGGTGGAGTTAGAGATGGGAGCTTGGGCCGAGTCACAGACGCCTTGAACGCTATGATTAGGAATTTCGCCTCTATTCTGGAGCTGACAGGCTACTGACGGGTTTCTGGCAACCGAGTGGGATAGCCAGGCTTATGTTTTACAGTGACACGTCTGGCTGCATTTGGGGGACAGACGGGAGGGGATGTGAGGGACAGCAAGAATGCCACTGAGGATTGCCCTGCAGGCCTCTTGCTTACCAGCCAGCTGGAGCAAGTCCCCAGGTTGGACCATGGGCTTCGCAGACCCATCCACCAAGTCTTGCCTGTAAAAGGAGGCCCAGAGGAGGTTTCCGACTAAATGGGAATCCTATTCCAACTGAAAAGGATCAAGCACATCTGAGCTGAGGGCAGGGACTTAGGCTGGCTTCTAATGACTGAGAAGAGCAGCAGACAACTCTCCAAGGGGTCTCCCCTCTGGCAACAAGATCTAGATTCCCCCCACTCCCCAGCTTCCTGGCCTGGCTGCTATGTGGAGTTCCATCCGCTCTAACCATCCCTGTCCAGCTGTGTCCGGCCCGGTGGGGCAGTGATATTCTTGGAATGAGCAAGCTGGCCATCTAGCCAGTCATCGCACTGGCCGGCCAGTGCAGTAGGTGGGGCAAGCATCTCGGCACCTTCTAGAACTCCCAGCTGTAGCCCCAAAGCAGAGTATGAAGCTGTAGCCTGCTTTTGGACGATTGCAGATCCTTACTTACTCAGAACTGCATTCTCATAATTAACAGTGTGTCTGGGGCTTCTGGGGGTTGCAGTAACTTGGTACGACCTCTCGCTAAGTCATTTGGCTGCATTTCTGAAATAGTGTTCTCAGTTCTGACTGACTTCAGTCTGGCTCTCCCAATTCATCATTCGTGCCAGTGTCTCAGATTTTCACATCCTCACAGCCACCGGTGGCCCAGCAATATTGGCTGGAAAGAAGGGAGTGGGAAGAAGTGGGGGAAATGGGACATTACGGAGGAAGACCTGGCCAAGGGGCTTGGGGGCACACGGCAGTGGGGCCTATCTGTGGACGATGGGATGGGGGATAGATAGGTTAAGAAGGAATAAGAGGAGGAAAAAAGGCTCCGAGAGACAAGAGAACAGGGCAGGGAGAAGTGTGGCGCCGCCCTGGAAAAGGGAATTATGTGACGTGATCGCAAGATCAAACTGCAGTGCTTGCTCTCGATTAAATTCGTTTATCTCAGCAGCACGGCACTGTGCGGCAAAACAGAAGTCGGGGCTGGGTAGGAACAGGCAAATGAGCTCGCCGTGCAGGCTTCTGAGAGAGGCAAGAGGGGGCTTTGCTGCTGGCCTGCAGTTTTCTTAGGAGCCATGATGATTCTCTTTAAACAACAGATCCTCCGCTCCCCTCCATCAAACTCCTCACTGCTTAGATTGTGTATTCCAGTTAATTACATTGACAGTTTCAGCAGATCCTGTTGGAACTGTGGCCCTACTGACTTCTGCACATGGAAGGGTGGGCTGGGCAGGGTGCACCGCTGAGGAGACTCAGCTGACCAAGGAGGGGCCCTGAGGTGACAGCAGCAAGCCCAGCAGTCCTGCACCCTGGCTGCACCCGAGCCAGACTCACCTGGGAGCTTGGTGGGGGCGGCGGGGCGGGGGGGGGGGTGTGTGAAATGCCCACATCCAGGTTCTACCCCCCGCCCAGGTTTAATTTAACTGGTGTGGGGTCAGATCCTTGCATCACTATTAGAAAAAGAAAATGAAGTGAGTTTACCGTGCCCCCAACGTGGAGACCCCAGATTTAGTCCAAACTTTTCATTTTACCCAGAAGAAAACAGGCTCCCAGAGATACTGTTGCATGCCCCTATTTTGACAGCTGAGAAAGGCAAGGGTCTCCTGATCCCCCAGGCCAGGCCTCACTCTGCTAAACTAGATGGCTCTCAGTATGAGTGCCTTCAGGCAGGACTTCTGACCCTTCCCATGAAGAGCGGACTGAGTGGTCACGCCCTAACGTGGCCATTTGGAGCTTCCCGCCCTCCAGGGAGGTTAACTCCCGCTTGCTGAACATTTTGCAATAGCCCGAAGAGAGGTCAGACGTGTAAATCCCCCCTACAGAGCACCACACACACTGAGTGTCCCCCAGCCCACCACACAACCACACACCCCGGTACACAGAGAGTCAGCATTGTTTCCCTTGTATTTGAGGGCAGGTGGCTTTGTTTCTGAAAGGTATTCGTGGCTGATGATAAAAAAAATGCGGAGTGAAAAAAGTGAACCAAGAGAGCCGTACTGCTGATCTCCCATTCCAGAAGCATTCCCTTTGATCCTGGCTGGGGCAGGGCATTTCTTAGAAAGCTTCAGACTTCATACACATTTGACTGAACAAGGGGACCTGGGGATGGTAAAAGTGAACTCTAAAGTGGAGAAATCAGGCAAAGGGAGGCACATCTTTCTTTATAGGAAAAACCCAGATTATTGACAGTGTGTGGAATCTCAAATGTAGAACACACTGTATAGCTTTCTCTTTTTAATGTCAAACTTCAAATGGCTTTTCCTTTTCCTTTAAAAATATTTTTTACAAAATAAATAGTATAGCTTTGCAGCCTAATAAGACTCAGGACAATTATCCTGAGTCTTATTATTATTATCCTGAGTCCTGAATAAATTATAAATAAGAGATTAATTTGATTTCATACAAGGCTGCATTCCATTCTGGAAGCTCTTTTGGTCACCTTTGAGGGCAAAAGGAAAAGATAACAGATGAAATAGCTTAGCATGGAAACATATGTTTCATTCATGTTTAAATCCAACTGAGCAAGGTGTGGAATAATGCTTTTCACAACAGTGATGTGGGGTAACCCTCCGCCAGAATGTTTCCAGGTACATCTTTTTTTTTTTTGAAGATTTTATTTATTTATTTGACAGAGAGAGACACAGCGAGAGAGGGAATACAAGCAGGGGGAGTGGGAGAGGGAGAAGCAGGCTTCCCACTGAGCAGGGAGCCCGATATGGGGCTCGATCCCAGGACCCTGGGATCATGACCTGAGCCGAAGGCAGACGCTTAACGACTGAGCCACCCAGGCGCCCCTTTCCAGGTACATCTTAAACCTTAGACCATGGAAGATGAAAACAGCCTCTCATAACACACCTGTCAGGTGGCAGTGTTCACTCCTAGGAGAAATACCTCCCCCAAATGTTACAGCCGGAGGCTTAATTTACATACCATGAATTCATATTCATGTGCGCTCCATTTAGGCTTCATTATGTTTACAAATCTTCTAACGAATGAGAAGTCAATAATCAGAAGAACTATAGATGCAGAAACAGATGAAAAATAGAGGACACGATGCATGACAATAAATACCAGCCCATGTATGCGGCATTATGGAGTCTCAGATAATGACCAGCATCAAGTTAACCTATGGGTGAAACTGGCAACTATTTACCTTGAAAAGGCACACCGGAATTTACCTTGAAAACGGACACCGGAATTTAAATTGCTTAAAAACAGACATCCCATAGGTGCATTACTGAGATTTTTATGGCTTCAGTGGGCAATTTCAATACCTTCTCCCAAAGTTTTCCAGGCAGAAATCCTTCCAAAATTCTACAAGAAAGGAGAGCTCATGACTGTAGACTCCGCAGGCCCTTGGACTCTGTGCAGAAGATGACCTGTCACCTACAGGCCGAACAATAATGTTGTACAAAGGTGTGCCATCTTGTCACATCACTGTGCATTTTATCATTATAATCACTATTATTTATACATTTGAAAGTTTTTTAATTTTAAAAAGGTATTCTATACTCGAGAGGCTAGGAACTATTGGCATAAAATTTGGAGCTTCGGTGACCCATTTATTTGTGTTTTAGTGTATTCCCAAAACTGTGTTCTGAGGAAAGTCTTGGTTCTCTTCTGAATGGATTTTTTTTTTTCTTGGTGGATGGGGCACCTATTCAGATACAGTTCCTTGTTGTCCCTTAATTTTCGTAAGATCTTGCAAAGCCCTGTGGACCTTCATAAGCACGGTCAAGTTTCTGCATTTCAGTTTCTTACACGCAAATCTAACCCTGCATGTTTTCTTACCTGCTTCTCATTAATTAGACCCTTCCCACGTGAAATACCAAGCTGACAGGTAGGCGGATGTCCATGTCTGGCCAGTTACTCTACTTCATGATCCTTGACCTGGTGATTGCTCCAGTGGTGGGGACATAACCTACATTGGCCCACTTTAGGCTTTGCGTATGGATTTTCTAAATTTGAAGTGGAGAATAGTTTTTCTCTTTCTTCTTGCCTTGCGGGCTCTGAAGCGCCTAGAAATGGTGCCTGGCATGTATAAAGTGCCTCTTCCTATTCTTGTTTAACAGGATGTGCCTTCAGAGCTGCTGGTGACCATGGCCCCCTCCCATGAAGGAGCCTGAATGAAGGGGGCAAAGCAAACAAAAGCTCAGATGAGAGGTGAAGAAAGAAGTCTGGTAGCATTCACGTGAAACTCTCCTTTCTATGGCCTGGGGTACTTCCCCTGTTCTTGGTTAATCTGAGTTGACATTCTGCCATTTGTAATGAGAAATTCCAACAATAAAAGTAACATGATGTTATTTGCAATACGCCTAGAAGTTAGGAATAGAAAAAGTAGAGAATAAGGTAGGAGTCTGAGTTAGTAGAGTGGATGCCGGGACCAAGACAGAAAAGCCTGGGAGACAGGTTTTAGACATGGTAGTAACAAACTTAATTTTTGGCACATTGAGTTTGAGGATCTTGGGATCTTGGGATTTTTTCCAGGTGGAACTGCCTTTTACGTGTTTGGAAACATGCACAGAAAGTGAAGGGGAGAGTTTAGAGAGGGGGATGCAGATGGGAGTCAAGAGAACAGAGCTGGAGCTACAGCCCATGGCACCCGTTGAGGTCAAGACGGAGACTGGGAGGAGGCAGGAGGCATGGAGGAGAAACAGGCAACAGGAATGATTTGCCCAGGGAGAGAAGGACAAGGAGAGTCAGGATCTAGAACTTGAGAGACGTCAACATTAACAACACTCTCAAATGAGGCCAAGAGGCTGGGCTGGATGAGAGCCTAGAAGAGGCATCGCATTTTCCCAGTTGTTTGTTGGGACACCTGGAGAGAAAATTTCAGTGTAGTCTGAGCCAATCCCAGGCCGCACCGGGTTGACATGGACAGGAGCAATGGGTGAGAAAGGTGAGGGCGGGAGGAGGGTGGGGGTTAATGAAAAGCAGGAAAGGTGTGGTAATTCCATAGTTTCAGTGGAATCAGATCCCCTCTCTTTTTTTAATCTTCTTAAGAGTAATTGTGATATAAGCATATTTGCATGTTGAAGAGAAGGCGAAGGGCAGAAAAAAATATATCAGATGGGTAATGATTGAGGAAAGAAGCTAAAGAAGTGATAGAGGATAAAGGAGGAGCCTCAGAGAGGAGAAAATACGTTTCCTTACATAAGGCCACAGGGTGAGGGAAAATGACCCTGATGAGACTGGGAAAGTTTAATGTAGGAAAGTGAACACTAGCTGCAAGTCCACCAAATGCTGTTGATCTCAGCAAGACAGAGGACAAAGGCCTGCACTACATGATGGATGTGTGAAAGAGTGTCAGTGTGGACAGAATTTGGAATCATTCTGAGAAATTAATTGGATTTATTATAATAATTCTGGAGCAGCACTGAGATTAGAAAGAACAAATTGGCAGTGGATTCAGTCCATTGCTATGAGCAGCCCGAGATAAAGGATGGCAAAAACCAAAGCCGTGTGTGCCCACTCTAGTGGAAAATCAAGGAACGAGGAAGGACATCAAGGATGCCAGTGAGTCTTATTGAACTAAGGGGACACATTTGTCTCATGTATTAGCTTGATATCAGGGACTTGTCTTACTGCGAAGACAGTGTAACACAGTATCTGGCACTTTAGGGATAAGCAGTAAAGATTTATCTCATTGAATAAAAAGGCACTCTTTAACTTTTATGATGTACCCTTTCATCTAGTTTCAGCTCTGAAAACACAGGAATCACTTTCTTTTCTTCCCTACATTTGTTCTGGCAGTTTGATTAAAAAGAACAAGATGTTTTTGGAATCATCCCTGTGGAGAGATAGGGTGGTGACGGCAGTGGGAAAAATGTGAAGTAGAAGTTCAAGAAAAAGAGAAGAATGTATTTGCAGTAGCATTATGAAGAAGGAACTGGGGGCGTTTGGCGCGCGTGTGTGTACGTGCGTGTGTGTGTGTTCTAGGCACAGTGCTGATGGTTTGAAAGGAAGCAGTGCATGAGTCAAACAGAAGGGAGGATTTTTAAAGAGATAGATGGTAAACAAGCATCTTTGGGTACTCTGTAGTGTGACCAACTGTCCCAGTTTGCTCAGGATGGACAGTGGACATGGGACTTTCAGTGCTCAGATGGGAAAGTTCCAGAGAGATCAGGGCGATTAGTTATTCTAACCTGTGCAGAGAAACATGGACAAGTATATTTAATATCCATTTCTCCCTAAATAGAATTTAGGGAGTTTCAGAACTCCTGGAGACTTTGTGGAAGTTGGTACCCTAGGAAATCTTCTGAGAAGGAATATTTGATTTTTATCGGCAGATTAAAAATTGTTAGCTCTACAAAGTATATACCTTTCTAAATTGAGCTTCTTGGAAGATTTCCAAAACTTCCAAATAATTGATCTGAAGCTAAAACTGTAAAGCTAGCATTTATGATGACATCTTAGATATACTATTCTGTTGTCCCATCTTTATTCTTTTATTTTTTAAAAAAGATTTTATTTATTTATTTGAGAGAGAGCATAAGCAGGGGTGGGGAGGGGCAAGAGGGAGAGGGAGAAGCAGGCTTCCCACTGAGCAGGGAGCCTGATGAAGGGCTCAATCCCAGGACCCTGGGATCATGACCTGAGGGGAAGGCAGACACTTGATGGACTGAGCCACCCAGGCGCCCCCTATTGCCCCATCTTTAAACAGTTTCTATTAGAACCTGAAGGTGTTGGCCCTGAGTCTATTCACCAACTTTCTTGCAGTCCAGTCTACAGAATACTGGGGGAAATAACTGATTCTCTTTTCCTGTCCACCCTCCCCCAGCTAAGGAAACCGTGCTGAGGACCAACTATTGTCTCGAATGTTAAGTCTTCTACCAGATGAAACACTTGGGTGTTTCATAAGGCTAAACAAAACATAAACCAGATAGGGCTTTATTAGCCTACTTTGGTGCTGATCTGAACCAAAAGCTGAATAAAATGTATCAACATAACAAGGACTGTAGATGAAATCTGACAGAGAAGAGACACATATATGATGGAAACCTAATTGTCTTTAATTTAGAAATTCACAGTGGATTCCAAGAGAATAAATAGAGCCTCCTCCTGGATCTTCCTTAACACTTCCTTAACACTAGTCAGTGAATTCAGGAACATGAACAATTCGATGGTAGTAGAGGTGGGTGAATGGGTAGGAGGATCAAGCGTACTCAGAACTTCTCTTGGGGATACGGAACCCTCAGTGAACAACTGAGGAAGTAGTGGTGGGAAAAACAAACACGAAAACTCTGAGCAAAGGAAATGGTGGTGACTCCTAGCACTCTGAATTGATTCTCTCACACACTATCACATTCACACAAATGGTATGAATGACTTACTGCTTCATTCAAAATTCTTGCTCCAAATCAGTGGGTCTCAAGCTTGGCTGCACACTGAAATTACCAGAGGAGTCTCTAAAAAGCTGGCGCCTGGGTCCAATCCCAGAGATTCTGATTTAATTGATCTGAGTTGCAGACTTGGCACCAGACTACTTCTGTACAGCTAAGATGGATAGCCACAGTGCTATTAATCAGGAAATCAGGATAAATGGCCGAGGTCAGAGGTCTTCAAACTGTGTATGTCTAAGAATCACCTAGAAGGTTTGGTAAATAGTTTGCAGGAGCCCATCCTCAGACTTGTCTGATTCACTGGATTCAAGATGGGGCTGGAGAATCTGCATCTAACAAGCTCCCAGGTACTGCTAGTTGGAGGGACCACACTTGGAGGACCACTGGCCTGGGTGGATCCTATGTTACTATGTCCTGAGACAGCTAAACCATTCAGCATTCCTTGCGTGCCCCCCAGAGCCAAGAAATAGAGTTCTGTGGATCTTCCTCGACACGTGCTTGGGGAGGGCACATACCACATTAATATGCCCGGGTCCCTCAAGCCAACTGATGGGGCCTAGCCTCTCTTTTTCCAACCTGGTAGTGTGAGGGCTTTATTCTTCGCTGCTCTCGTCGATGTTTTGGAAATCATCTAATTACCATCGCGGGTGTCAGGCGCCCCAATCCAACAAGCTGGGCTCGCAGTGCATTTGGAATCCTGCCCTGGATAAGGCCCACGATGCTCAGAAAGCCGGGTGGCCCAAGTCCTGCAGCCCGCGGTCTCCGGCTTCGCTTTCCAGGTCGGTCTCAGTCACCCGCAGTCAACGGCTGGCTAGAAGCAGATTCGCCTCCTTCTGACGCTGCAGCGTCATAACGTCAGGAGCCGCTAAGGTTACGTCACGACGCCTACGTCAGTCACCTTCGCTTCCTCTCTTCACCTCGGCATCTTCGCCTCCCGGCATCTCAAGAAGAGGGGTGAGTACAGTACGAGAATTTGTTGTACAATTTTATTTGTTTTTGTTAATTTTTTATTGTGTCTAGTTTATAAATTGAACTTTTGCCTGGGTGTGTATGTATGGGGAAAAATCGTATCTAGAGGATTTTTATTATTATGCCTGGTTTCAGGCATCCACTGGGGGTCTTGGGACGTACCCCTCGTGGATCGGGGGATGACTGTCACGGAATAAATCCTAGCTACATTGTGGGGCATTTACTCTGTCGGAACCTATGGTGGCACTTCACTCACATCGTTTAATTTTAACACTTAGGTCCTTCTTGAAAGACGAGAACTATTACGCATGCCCATTTTATAGAGGAAACTGGGGCTCAAGCGGGGTGGCTTGCCCGAACCTTAACGGTTGAGGGAGAGAGGGAGGGGGGATGTGTGGCTGGCCTGGCTCCAAAGCGCAGGCCTCCCCAGCATACCTTTCTGGCTCCCTCACCCCGGGGGGAAGAGTGTGGCGGGAGGAGCGCTGGCCCCGGGCTGCTCAATGCCTGGCTGGGAAGTCCTAGCCGCAGCCGACTGGCCGGCAGCCTGGGACAGCTTGCTGGCTGCACCCTGCCTGCCGCGGTCCGCAGCTCCTTATCTATGAAATGAGGGGGTTGGAGCGGATCGCTAAGGTCTCTTCCCACTCGTACTTCTGAAAGTCTCTCTGCCGCTAGTGCAGCCGTGTTACACCCTCTCTCGGGACTCTGCCCTGCCTGGGGATCACATCATGTGTGCAGCAGACCCGTTTCCAGGGAGAGCTCTTCCCAAAGGTCCAGGTGCAGTTACCGTGGCGTCACTCAGCCAAGGTAGCTGGAGGTTATGTCAACCTCTCTGAAAGCCCCGTGATGACAGTTTATAACCCAGGTGTAAAATGTCCATTTTCTGGTGACACCTGGTATTCAGTTATCTGGGACGGTACAGGATTGAAAGCTGGTCACCTAAAACCCAAGGGACAGGGGCGCCTGGGTGGCTCAGTCGTTAAGTGTCTGCCTTCAGCTCAGGTAGTGATCCCAGGGTCCTGGGGTTGAGCCCCGCGTCGGGCTCCCTGCTCAGCGGGAAGCCTGCTTCTCTCCCTCTCCCACTCCCCCTGCTTGCGTTCCCTCTCCCGCTGTGTCTCTCTCTGTCAGATAAAAAATTAAAAAACAAAACCAAAAATACCCAAGGGACAGGTGGCCAGAAATCAGGCACCCTCCAGTGTGTGGCCCCTCTGGCCGTCAGCCCTAGAACACCAGCCTCGGAGGTGTGCTCCCTGAGGGAGGCCAGCATGCCGGGCTCTAGTCTCTGTCACCCTTCTCCCAGGGCCAGCCAGGAGTGGTGTGGTGAAGGAGGTTATAGATTTATATTGTGATAGTTATCAGTAGTGTGGGTTATTACTACAAATGATGCACAGAATGAGGTACCACTTTCCCCCAAGAAAACGAACTTAGACCTGAAATTAGGAACCTTAAGTGGTAGTGGACCATTTTGTTCCAAATGAGCCTCATTCCTCCTCTGTAATGTGGGAGGAAGGGGTGAGGAGGGCCATCAGCTTTAGTCCTCTCTCAGCCTCTGTGAGGTTTTGAGAACAGATCAGAGGGCAAGCAGACGCCAATAGACAAAACACGGATGCCGAGGGGATGGATGCCAGGAAACCTGCTTTCTAAGCAGTCAGGTAATATAAAGGTTCTCTGTTTTTGTTGTTGACTCTTTATTTACATATTTTTAAAATTCTGGTAAAATACCCATAACATGAAATTGACCATCCAAACAGCTGTGAGGTGAACAGGATAGTGGATTAAGTACATTCACATTGCTAGTGACCATCACCACCATCCAGCCACAGGATTCTTTTTATCTCTAAAGATATGTTAACAGTGTTTGCAGAGCACTAAAAATAGCGTCTCAAAAAGCAATAGTGTTATGAGTTTATAAACCTCCTTTGTAGGAATTCAAGGCATTTCACAAACATTATCACGTCTGTCCTCACAATGACCTTATATAGAAGCAAAGAGAATAGGAGAGTGGGCAGATCAGAGAGAAAACAAAAAAGAGGGGGAAATGCAATTTTGCTCCCTTTCACCATGATCCAAAGAGGCTCTGAATCACCCAGGGTCTCAGTTTTCAGGTAGCTGACAATCTTAGGACTCGGATCAAGTATCAGTTCAATTTTTATTTTCCTGAGACTGTGATTGTAGCATTGACCAGAGAGGGAAGGATATATTTTTGAAGTTACAGGACAGTGTGGCATTGCCATCCCTTGTGAGAGGATTTTTCTTCACAGCACATTGCTGGGATGGGTGTGTCAGTCTGGGAGTGGGGACTGGGGGACAGGCATGCTTTGGCAGAAGCCCTGGGGAGTGCATTACTTTTTCAGGGTCTGCTGGTCTCTGAGCAGCTGCTAACAGTGAGCTTTGGGTAGTAAGGGCTGACTTGGTTATAAGGCCAAGAGAGGAGCATTCACGTGTGCAGAAGTTTTCATGGTCTGGGAATTAAAGGTGCATGGCTTCAGATTGTGCGTGCATGCGTGTGTGTGTGTGTTTGTGTGTGTGTGTGTGTGAGTGAGCAAGAAAGAGAGAACGTGAACAAGCGCCAGATGTAAAAAGTATACAAGAGAAAGCATGTGATTTGTCCTGGCTGTGGATGCGGGATCAGATGGAGAAGTTAATAATCAAAATTAGTGCCTCGCATTTTTTTTTTCAGTTTGCTGATTCTTTTATTAAAAAAAAAATGATAGTCCCTGTTAGAGAAGGAAAAAGAAAAAAACTGTATTCATGTAAAGTTGTGTTTCAGTTAGATTCTGCCATTTGGTGACTGGAAAATTTCCAGTGAATTTCCAGGAACAAGAAAATGTCACTGTTCCAGGTGCAAACTTTAAATCTATACAGTCCAGGAACAATCATGTGTAAACTGTGATTAAAAGACAGAAACGAACCCAAGAAACAACCTGGCAATTAGAGCCAAACAAGAAGGATACTGTCATTTAGCCTGGAACATACTCTTTCAAAGTTTGTAGGGAGGAGTCTGCTTCTGAGTTCACAGAGTGTATAATTAATTGGTCTGGTGGTCTCCACTTAACTACTTATATATTGAATTGGTTTCTCACTGAAAGCACACAATAAATATTAGCTTTCTTATTGTGACTTTTGCAGTTGGCCACATTCTAGTGGATCCCTGGGGAGGCCAAGAGTAGTTGTCTTCAGATATCCTTCTTTCCTTCACTGCGTTTATTCGGAATCTGCTTTGTACCTACCAGGCACTGTGCTGGGAGCTGTGCATAGGGTTTCAGCCTTGGCCTTGGATGAGTTTACAAACCAGCAGAGCGAGACAGACATGTAACTATATTGTTGCAACCAAGCCTCATTGGTGTTGTGAAAGAAGAGTGTGAAGAAGAGGTCAAAAGGTACAACTTTCCAGTTATAAAACAAGTAAGTCTTGGGGATACAATATACAGCCTGGTGACTACCGTTAGTAATATGTATTGTGCATTTGAAAGTTGCTAAGAGAGTAGATCTTAAAAGGTCTCATTTCAAGAAAAAAATTTTCTAACTTTGTATGGTAACAGATGTTAAATAGACGTATTGTGGTGGTCATTCTGTAATACATACAAATATTGAATCACACCTGTACACCTGAAACTAATATAATGTTATAGGTCAGTTATATCAATAAAAAAAACAAAGAGTGTGCAGAAAGTACAAGGACGGGTTTGATTAGCTTGCGTGCATGGTGTACAAGGAACAAGGGAGGGCTCTTGGAAGAGATAACATCTAAGTTGTGGTTTTTTTTTTTTTTTTTTTTAAATACATAAATCATAGCTGGGGGCACGTGGGTGGCTCAGTCGTTAGGTGTCTGCCTTCGGCTCGGGTCATGATCCCAGGGCCCTGGGATCAAGCCCCGCGTCGGGCTCCCTGCTCAGCGGGAAGCCTGCTTCTCCCTCTCCCACTCCCCCTGCTTGTGTTTCCTCTCTCGCTGTATCTCTCTCTGTCAAATAAATAAATATAATCTTAAAAGAAAAATCATAGTTTTTGAGGCTGGAAGTGTTTGAGAGGCCAGGTTAGACGCACCAAAGGGAATGTGGAGCAACTGAAGTGAAGGTTCAGACTCCCTACATGATCTTTACAAGAGGATTGTCAGATGGAATGGGGTTTGTACTGCTGGAAGGGAGCTGGCAGACCTCAGATCATCCGAAGGAAGGAGGAAGGTGAAATTAAATAACGGAAGAAGAAAAATGATAAAAAGAAAAAGTAAATGAGAAAAGTTGAATGGCAAAGGAGTAAAGACAAGTGGAAGGTTGAGAAAAAGCCTATCTGAAACCCCAAATGAAGAACTACAAAGTGGTCAGAGTTGAGCCAGAAGATCAATAGACAGGACTTTCCAATTTCAAGCTAGGCATGATGTGGCCCGCATCCAGCCAAAAACCTAAACAGAACTAGAATAAGATGGTACTACCTAGGTCGTACAGTCTCGAAAAGACCAGAAGCCATAATTTTCTTTTTGTCATGTGCAGCCTGGTCCCAATTCCTGGTAGAGCTGTAACCCCATGAGGGAGGGGGCCCTGGATGGGCAGTAATGAGGGCCATCCTCTGCCCTGTGCCTGTAACCTCCCTCACCTTCTTCTCTGGGGATAGAGGAGGGGAGTGGGGAGGGGGCCAAAAGTCCCAGGTGGCAGAAACCCTACTAGAATCTGGGTGCCACCTAGAGACCAGTTGTCTGTTTTCACCTCCCCTTTATCAGGTCTATCGTGGCTGACTTTGTCCTAGGACATAAAATCACAGAACCACAGAATTTTAGTGTAAGAAAAGAACATGAGTATGTCCTAATTTAATGGTTTTCAAACTGTTTTGATCATTTACCCAAAACAATAATAATAATTTCAGCATATAGCCTCAATTCATGTACGCTTATTCATTTTTAAATGCTGTATTTATATTTCTATACTGGTATATTTATTTAGAAATAGATACAAAAATTATATTTAAAAATAAACAAATAAATTTATAATATTTTCTTCCTATACCCTAATGGATTGTCTTTGTTCCCTCTGGGATACATGAAATCTATTTTGAAGGCAACTCATCACATTCCACCAGATGTGTTTATCTCCTCTACAACTCTCTTCCAAGAGGAAATCTAACCTTTCCTTGAACACCTAGAGGGACACCATTCCATTTTTGGAAACTTCTGGGAGTTCCCTGGTTACCATGTCCCAGATGGCCAAAGGAGGGCCTTCTATACAGGATCACACCTGGCATTTGGGTCAGAGCTGAACACCTCTCTGGGCATGCAGAGGGAAGGAGCCCTTGCTCTGCATTCGGCTCTCCCTGGGTCCCAGCACCGTTGAGTGCCAGGGCTGTGAAGACAGCAGGAAGGGCCTTTCGCTGCCACTGTAAATATTATCACTGCCTCTGGTATGCAGAAAAGCAAGAGGAGCAGCGTTTGCTGCTTCCAGGTGGCAGACGAACAAAAATGAGGCTGGGGTGGGAGGAGACGGAGGGATGTCTGGGAAAAAGGGATCAATAAAACCTCACTAGTATGTAATATTTACCATGAACAGCCCAGGGTTGTTTGGGGTAGGGAAAATCGTCAACAGAGATCAGTTCTCTCTCAGTGAGTGTGGGAGCAGGTGTTCCAGAAGGAAGGATAAAGAGGGCAGCCTTGGTGGGACCACTGATCAGACTGATGGCAGCAGTTACTGAACGTTCATGTGGACGGACAGCCAGTGCCACACAGGGCCCCCTGCCACTTTTTAAACAAACATTCCAAGATCCTAAATTGCCACATTTACATACTTTCAGACTGTGGCCTATGTCCTTAATTCTTCAGCAGAGTTTTCCCAAAACTCACAAATGCTACTGGTAGAGCTGGTTTGGGGCCAAGAATTCTTAGCTGACAAAGAGTGCAGAAAGCCCTAGGTAAGATAAAAACAAAAAAACAAGAAAACAAAAACAAAAAACCAGGCACATCTTGCTCTAAAATATATCAGGACTCTCAGAAAACTGACTGGAAATGCTTCTCTATGCAGCTTTTTGTGAAAGCAGTTGAGAGAGACTCTTTCAACAATTAAGCTGGGGAGGGGGAATTCGAAATTCTCTCTTTGCCCCCTTTCCTATTCCACCTGCTTTTGAATGACAGACTAAGCTGGATCCTGAGGCCAGATTTAAAATTACTGTGACTTTTAATTTGATTTTGTACTGTTAGGTAATGAAAGAACAATATCCCTTTTGAGGTGAGTGCCCCATGTTGGAAGCTATTCTGAGTTTCAGGGAAAGGAAGAGCTTTCAGGGTCTGAGGAAGAGGCGAAAACTCAAAGGGGAAGCAAGTTGGTTTTTGTTGGGGTGGGGGGCATGGGTTAGACTGTTTGCATACCTGGAAAGCTTCTCCTAACTGTGCAATCCCAGAAACATGCCATACTGCCCTGGGGGAGTAAGCACTCACGGGGATAAGTGTGTATTCTAGGTCCAGACAGTCATGAAATGCATCTTGCTGACAACAGTGACTGATCCAAGGGTTGGGCCCATGACCAAAACAGGACCTTATTAAGGTCTGATGTACAGATATACTCCCATGGTTGTGAATGGGAGGGTATGAATTTGGAGCTCTTGGGCACTGTGTTATTTCCTGCCACGTGGAGAATTAGAATGAAGCCAAAGACAGGCAGAGATGAAAGATGGATTGATGCATTCAGAGGATGCATGGGGAGGGAGAGAGTCCTGGTAGCAGGGAATCAACCACGTCTCGCTCTCCTTGCAGCCCAGCAGAATCCATCAGCAGGTCCTTTCATCCCCACCTTTGAAGTAGAACTAGACCTGGATGACGTGATAACATCTCATCATTTCCTCCATGACAACCTAAGTCCAACCAGCACAGTGTCTCCCCTGGAAAATACTAACCTCTTACGTGTCCCCCTGCTGCTGCTTTGCCTCTCCACATTCAATTTTGCATACGGCAAAGAGGTCATTTGGTTGTTTGCTTGCACAAAGTTTTGAAACATTAATTACAACCTGTCACTCTGAATCCTTCAAAGGATTCTCATCTCACTCAGAGTAAAGCCAAAGTCTTAGAGTGGTTTACCCTGCAATCTGCTGTCCCCTCCTCTTTGGAGCTCACTGGCCTCCTCATTGCTCTTGAACAAATCTTTATCCTCTGAGGTGGGTATCTTTATTTTTGCATGTATTTATCTCTCAGTTTTGTATTGCTGTTTTCACTGCTGTACCCCACACATCCAGAGGACCCCGGAACGTGGAGAGCACAGTGAATTCCAGTGCTGGCCTCTAGGGTGCTGCTCCCTCTGCTCTTCCCCTCATTCTGTTGACTATCCTAGAAGCCTCCCCAGCTACTGAGCCTACACATTCCCTCTTCTGCTTAAACTACTTTGAGTTGTGTTGGAGTGATGCCATTTTTAAACCTGGAAATTTGAGGCAGGCCCGTACATCTCTAAAGATAAACTGATTTTTTTCCCAAGCTTTTGGTGTTGGTTCAATCTGAGTGTTATAAAGACGCCAATAGTTGAGCCCCCCAAAAGCTTAGAGCTTATTAATATTTTTCATAATAGTTTTTTATGCTTAAATTATGTACCCTTAAAATTTTTGCTGTATTCTGAAACCTGTCTTAGTATGTGTTAGGGTCAGCATTTTCCTTTGAAAATTTATGACTGAAATCAAACCTCGTTCAGTGAGCCAGTGGGATTTAATTTAGAAAACTTCTATGTATAGTCAATATTTCTGTCAACTTTTACTGTTTCGAAAAATGAGAATCACTGGGATGCTAGCATTCCATTTCTTTATCATCTGGATGCTTTAGGGCCCAAGTTGGAGGACAGACAATGAAACATCCAGTAATCACTTATTTTTTAGCAGTAGTTATATTCCCCCGTCACTTTCTCTAGGCTGGAGACCACTGGTTTTCCTTCATGTGTCAGAATCCCCTGGGTAGCTTTTCAAACCCCTATATCTAAGCCTCACCACAGCCCGGTGAAATCAGATCCCCGGGGGTGGGAAAACACTAGGCAGCATTTATTGAGCCCATATTATGTGCCATACTAAGCCCACACTACATGCCTTACACACATGATCCCATTTTATCCCCCAACAATTCCATAAGGCAGTGCCATTGTGATAGTACCTAGACATGTGAGGGGGGGCAGTTCAGGCCCACAGAAGTTAAGTAGATTGCCCAGCGTCCTACAGGATTCAGGGAGGAGGACCAGTGACTAATCCAGGCAGCCTGATGCCAGAGCCCAAGCTCTTGGAATTTGGTTTTCATTTTTTATAAAAAATAAAATAAAATACACATGGTCTCGAGAATCAAATAGTTCTCTGAGCTCATTACCAAAAATGCCATTCTGTCAGTCCCCCAGTGCCAGCCCCAGCTGTCCTGTTTCCTCTTCTCAAGGCTATCACTTTCAGTGGTTTTACTTTTTCTTTTCATATGCATGTGTATGTCTCTCACCATGATTGTTTATAATGGGACTTTCGCTTTTGCTTTTTTCAGTTTTAAGCATTAGCTCAGCTCTTCCCACACGGAAGATGACGGCAGAGATTTTACCGCCCATGCCTGCTCATTTCTATATAGTTGCACCATGCTTTTTATTATATCATACCAGATTACATTATGTAGATTATGTAAACACTGTTTTCGGCTGAGCTGTGTGGTACGCTCACTACATGGTTATGCTTTCCTTTCTTAAACAACTCCATGCTTGTTTCTAAGTTGTAATATCTGTTGTTATCTCTCTGGGAATGATAACAATCAATTTTTTTGTTGTTTGTTTTTGACAAGGGTGGGGGAGTAATTCTCACGTCCTTGCATAGTCTCTGTTTACTCCAAGTTGCTTTTTTCTGTTTATCTTTCCTGGAATCTGCTTTTCATATCTGAGACCTGCCTCAGATGTCCTGTGGCCCTTGGATGCCTGCTCCTGGGTGTTAGAGGAAGCCTAAGCATCGTCCGGGGAACCGTGTACCTGGGGGCGGCTAGCTGGCTTCGGGGTGCATCTCCGTGGGGAACCAAGCTCAGTGTCTTTGGGTCTTTTCTCTCAGGCTGATTGTATTCCCCAGAGAAGGATCTTCCAGTCTTCTCTCTGGAGAGGGTTACCCAGGATTCCAGCACTTCTGAAGTAGGGAGGAAGGTTGGGCATATTTCAGTTAATCCTCCTGTTTTCAACCAAGTATTCTTGCCCGCAGCTGGTGGTGGTCACTGGTCTATAGATTCTGTTTTGTCCTCCCTGGAGAATAAGACTTTAATCTCCTGGGGGCAGGGGTGGGCGCAGGGAATCCTGTGTTGGGAAGAGGACTGTGCACCTCACTGCTTTGTAAATAGACTTTTAACAAACTCCTCCCTTTTTGGCCCTGCATTCACCCTCACTTCCCAAGGGTAACTGTGCTGCCAATTCCTGAGGCTTCTCAAGGTTCTGGATGCAAACTGAGTTGTCTCCCAGCTTCCCCTGCTGCTGGCTTAGAGTGCACCTGCTACAATATGCCGAGTGGGTTATCATTTGTGCTTCTGCTTTTTAAAAATATTACACATACGTGCACATATCCTTTCCCATATGTGTGTGCATGTATTTGTTAGATTATCTTCTGTCCAGTTTCTTTGTCCTAGTAACTTAATGCCCTCACCTCATTCTCCCGAGGATACAGATATGATTGGAGTTAAATAAGTGTGATCAATCATCATCCTCACAGAGAAGTTGGAGCTCTTCATCACCACCTCCATCAGAAGGACAATCAGCTCCTTTCACACTACTGAATGTCAGTATCAGCACTTTCCAAGTCCTTGATCCATTGGCTTTTCTCAGCCTGGTTAGACAGATCATGAGGCTGGGTCATATGCCCATAGCACAGATGAAGAATGGCATGAAAACAGTGAGTTTATGGTCCAGGAGCACATCACAGGTCTCCCGACTTCTAACCTGGTGCCATTTGCATGTTTCCATATTGTGTCTTGGCCTGTGCTCAGGACACCATCTGCCACTAGGAAGGAGGATGCTCTCGGGTCTATCAGAGGTTATGGGAAACCACGATTCTGTTTATCACCTTGATTCAAATTTCAAGTTCACTGCCTGAGTCTACAAAGAAGAGAAATGGAAGAGGGAAGCCTGGTTTAAAACGCTTTTATTCCATCCTGGCCCTTCTTTATCTGCTCCACCTGTTAAGGCTGCTTAACATTAGGAGCAGATAAATGCAGAGATGACCACATTTGTGGTACAAAGGGTAATGAAAGGCACGGGGATTCCCAAGCACTGGAAGAATGAGTAAAACAGGGAACTTTGTCCCCAGGCTGGAGAAAGATGCTATATTGAAACCTGTGGGCCCACAGGATGGCATTTGGAGGCCAAATGAACTGCAGCTCTTTAAGTTAGTGAGATTAGTGGTTCATCTAATTGTGGAAACACAGGGACTCCCCACTGACCCAGAAATCCTTGCAATTCATGGCTTAAGGACGTACATTGTGCAGATGATTTGTGCGGTTCATTTTTGAAAATAGGACCTGGGCAGCTCTGGTTGGTACACATGTCCTTTGTGGCCTTCCCTTGAGGCTTAGGAATATGGGCAAAATCTAGCTCTTTGCCCTAAATAATAAAAAGAGACCAAAGGATAAAAAGAAATCCAAACATCACAGTGAATGGGCTAGACTTAGTGAGGCACATGCAGAAAACCACTCTATTTTCTCCCTGGTGTGTTCAAATCCATTTGGTAATTCTGTGGGCTGGCTTATTCCACATTGCTGGGGGGAAACTCAGGCAGGTCCAATGACTTTGTCCCTGTTAGTAATAAAGGGTCCTCTGGGTTCTCTAAGTTCCAAAATGAGTCTCAGTTTGAAAATGAAGCATTTCAATAATTAAAACGGCCAGGCCAGCGTAGACCTCAAAACTGAAAACTTCATCCAAAGCTAAAACTTCTCTCCTCCTATTTTGTGCCTGCCTTGGGTTTAAGGTCTGACATTAGGATTCTCCCTCCTATTCCTGCTGCACAAAACTGCTTCTGGTTTCTCTGAGGCTGAAGCTGGGGCAAGGAAGTGTGAGAAGGGGCTAGAAGTCTTTGTGGAGGGGCACAGATGTACTCAGACAAGGGATCATACATGGGGCATGGCAGATGACAGGTTTTGCTTCTCTCTGTGTGGGGCACTTTTGGGTTGTAAACCTAATGGTAGGGGCAGTGCTGTTCCTCCGGGCAGGTCCTTATGATAATTCCTCCCTCCGTCTTGGGGCCTCTGTATGTAAGTCCCTCTGTTGGATCACAGTGCCCCTTTTGGAGGCCACATGGGTCTTCCAGGGCCTGAGGGGGCCATGAGCAGCACTTTACACTTCCCGCAATCCCTCTGTTCTATCCATTGGCTCCTCCTGCTCAGGCCAGTGCAGCTGCACACTCAAGGGGGATGCAGTCAAGCTAAAACTCTGTCACCGAGCTCCACTCTATTCCTGGCAGCACTTTCCATGGCCTAGAGAAGGGGACAGTTCTCTGTCTTCCTCCATGGGGGTTGGGGGGGTGGGAAATGAGCAGCATCCTGATGACCCTCTCTGGCCTCTTCAGCATCCACTTCTGTTTATATAGGTGGGTGATTCCAGGTGGGTGATGGTGTTTGGTGTTTGACTCTTCGTTTTCCCTCTTTGGATGGTTTTTGAGTCCTGCAGTGGCCTTCAGGAGCTGTAGTCAGCTGAAAAATGTCCCCCAAAGATATCAGATGAATATTACCTTATATACCAAAAGACGTGGTTAAATTGAGGATCTCGAGATTATCCTGGATTATCCAGGTGAGCTCTTCATGCAATCATAAGTATCTCTATAAGAGGAAGGCAGAAAGAGTCTTGACACAGAGAAGATGAGGAGGTAATGTAACCAGGAAGATAGAGTTGAGAGAGCTGTGGCCACAAGGCAAGGAATGCCAGCAGACACCAGAAGCTAAAGGAGGCAAGAACACACCTGCCCTGCCCTAGAGCCTTCTGAGGGAGCACAGCCCTGCTGATGCCTTGACTTCGGCTCCGTGATACTTACTTGGGACTTCTGGCATCCAGGGCCATGAGAAAATGCATTTCTGTTGTTTTAAGCCGCCTGGTTTGGGCTCATTTGTTACAGTGGCCACGGGAAACTAATACGGGTGCCTCACCTAAAAGTAAAGCAGAAAGAGTCCCATTCTAAATCTGTTATAAACGAAATGATTTTAAAAATTGTCTTAATGCTTCTGACAAGGACTACTTCTCCCTCTCTCAGGTCAGTGTTGATCTATTTGACTTTTAGTGTGTATCGAGGAGTCTGGGGGACGTGATTTGACTGGCAGTGTCTCTGTATTTGTTACTGCTTCTGACAAAGTGACGGTGGGGCCTTCCTGAAGGTGCTTCATCACTTTTCAGCCTGTGTCATTCTTTCTTCAGTGTTGTCTCTGTAGACAGAACCTTCTTAATGGTGTCATTCTCGTGTAGCCTCCTTGAGCCAGTTATACTTAAAAATAACTGTATATACATGTCTGTTTCCTCCCTTGGGAGGTTTAACATGAATTTTCCCCCAGGCGAGCTCTGAGAGATAACATCAAACAGTGTGCCCTGTGCACTCACTGGAGGAAGGAGGATTCCCTTGCTAGAGATAAGAGATGTGATTGACACCTTTGATGCTCAACTGGCTCCCAGTTCTGGTGTCCTTGCTGTTGACTCACAGAAATGTAAGATTCTACTAGAACTCGAGGTTTTTAGTCCAACACCCAGAGTTCACAGGTGAGTCCCTCGAGGCCTGCTGAGTTCACTGGAGGAGTGGCAGAGTCCTGAAAGGGCACTCCCAGGGCCATACTTGCTGCATTCTACTGCTCTGTCACACTCTTCCCCTTCCTGTGCTCATTTCCTTGTTGCTATGGAGGAAGGGAAGGCAGGGGTGGGCAGCATCATTTGCTCATGCAACAAACAGTTGTTAGGCAGCCACCAAATACCAGATCTCCTGCTAGGTGCCAGAGTTATCAATACCAACCAAACTGTCCCGGACTAATGGTACTCCGTCAGATGAGCTACACACTTCCCTCAGATCCCCCTTTCAAGCTAAGACTTACATGGAAGTCCACTGTATATAAGAGAGAAAAGCAGAAGGGTTGTGGTTGCAGCAGACACCAGGGGAGATGGGCTGGGAAGAGAGGAGACTGAGTAACCAGGTGCCCCCCAAATTTGGTACTTCCTGCCCCTGACAGTCCCCAGGGTATCTAGGAACCCTGAAGTTCAGTGGTCGTTTAGGCTGAAAAGTGCTATTTCAGAGCCCCACTTAGTGAAGGGGTCACAAGTCCTGACTCTGGAGACATTCTGCTCTGTTTCGAATCCTGACACTGCTGCTTCCACGCTTTGGGCTCTTGTTCAAGTTACTTAATCTCTCTATGTGTCAATATCTTCATCAGTAAAATCAAGAAAGTACCTAATAGTTCCTAATTCCTTGGGTGTTGAAATGATTAAATGAGTTAGTTTATTCACACCAGGCCTGACACAGAGTTAGCCCTAAGAAAGGTCAGGTAATATAATGTATGCGTTTGTGAATTTTCAACCCTCCACTGTCCTCTATAGCTGTCCTTATTCTTCAGTCAGGGTGAAAGATGTCAACAGAACATACTTGAAAGTTTAGGAAAATTCCACTCCACTTAAAGCACTTTGATGAATGATCATATAATTCCTGCCTTCTACTGGGCAGAACTGAACTTCAGCAAACCCTGGACACTGGTTGGAACAAAACCCAGTCAAGGAAATGTAAAGGAAACCATGTGGGGCCTAATCTCACTCTGCCAAAGAGTCCGAAGGAAATTGCTTTTATTGGCAGTTATGGCTTTGCCACTAGAGAGGAGGAAGAAAACTTGCAGAGCCCTTAGCCAATATCCAGCAAAAACACGAATGACAAAGGCTGGGAGTGACGTGAAGAAATGTGAGACTTCGGAGATTGGGTAGGAGTTGGGGCACGGGGGAAGGTGGAGGAAACAGGGAGGGATACAGGCTTGGACAAGATGTTAGCGGTGGAAGGGGAGGAAACAGAGGAGGCTACATAGGTCTTCGCAGTAAGGACAGCTCATCCTGTAGCACAGAGCTGTTGCTCACGGCCTCGGGGCCTGCATCCTGGACAGTGGCAAACAGATGGGGCCCGGAGGGCCTGCAGATGACTCTGGGGAAGCTTCAGCTGGTGCCAGATGCAGCTCAGGCCGGTGGCCACCTGTGCTCCAGCGCCCACGCTACCCACCTGGCCCATCTGCATTTACTCAGTCCACCAATTACATCTGCAAAGCCCCTGGGGCTCCAGATCAAGTTCCTAAGGAAGGCTGACATCAGACCCAAGGAAGGAGTGCTTTCTTTTCGGTTCACGCTCAAACCAACAATGCAGCCTGTGGCAGGCTTCCCTGGGTTGCCAAAATTGCGAGGAAAACGAGACTGGGCTGCTTCCCCGGTTCCTGCCCAGGTGCCCTCATATCCATGTGTTCCAAGCCAGGTGTGTGAGCCGTGCCAGAGGGAAGGGGTGCTGCAAATTCTCCACCCTGCTGGGAAATAACCCTGTGCTTCCTGGGGGAGTGTCACTTCCATATATAAAGTGAGACGTGGGAACAGCAGTTAGGGATGAAATAATAGGAAGGAAGATTAACATTGGATATCTACAATACCCCAGACATCAGATCTAGAAATTTACATACGTTCTCTGGTTTTTCTCAGCAATGATGCTTCAAGGTTGGGGTTATCATTTTCACTTGAAACCCAGGCTCACTGATTTCAGTCACCTGCCCAAGGCCACATAGCTGGATTCAAACCAAGCCTGTCCTACTCCAAAGGAGTTCTTTCTCTCACCCAAGTGGCTCCCAGTGCTGTTTTTGGACTGGTGGTGGGGAGCTGCTCAAGGCTACCTATATGTAGACCCACCTCTAGAAACTCTGAATCAGAACTTCTGAGGTGAGGCTGGGGAAATTTGCCTAGCAGATGTTTCTAAAGCCCACTTGGTGATTTGGATGCTCAGCATCAGATTCTGATGATCAGACACCAGACCTCTGAACCACACTGCCTTCCCAGCAGCATCTCTGATTGCTGCATAAAGCAGCCCCAGTGCTTATAGAGGGCCCTTAAAACCTGAGGGAATTCCATCTGCCAAATCTGCCATAGCCCGTTATAATTCTCTTTCCCTGGATCCCTGACTTTCCTTAGAAGGACCGCAGAGACATCTAGTCTCCTGCTTCCTACTGGATCCGTTTTACGGCCCTCTTAAAGATGGTATCTGAACTCCATAAACTCACAGTCAGGGATTTCTTCATTTAACAAACACTTCTGTAGCAGTAGCCTGGCAACACTTTAAGTGCTTTACTTAGTAGGCAACCAGTTCTCTTAATTTGTGGTAATTATGTTCTATAAAGTCGCAGTGAATACTGAATCAGCGAATACTGAACCATTGCTCCTAGAGGAGATTCAAGGGTAGGTTCCTGCAAGCCTACAGTCACAACGTACTCATCCAATGAACACATAACTTGCTTTATGTGTGTTTCTGTTTAAAGACACCTTGTTTAGTAGTTATTGTTGACTCATTAACATTGAGCTCATGGCCAACAGCACTAAAACTTGTGCCTGAACAAACCTTATCTAATGCATGTATTTTCCCTATACGGTCCATCAGAGCATTCTGTGCTTACAAACACTACACAGCACTTTAGGGCTATGCTTGGGGGCCATTTTAAACAGCAGAATCCCTAACAAAAGACACAAAAATGCAAAAACGTGGCACTAAATAGACTTCAAAACTGACACTGTTTACAGTCTGAAAGCGGAAACAAGAAGGCAGAGTGTCTTGTGCAATCTCAACTGAGCCTATGCACATCACAACACACATTCTTCAGCATTGCATGTGTCTGAGACTGACCATGAAAGTACCATAGGTATTGATTTGGGGGTTACAAATAAACTCGTGGCCTGTATTAACTTGTTTAATCCTCCCCACAGTATGAGGTAGGCACTGTCATTGCCCCTCCTCAATCCTGATAACCTTTAGAAAAATCTATTAGCAAAATTCAAAAATGTCACTCCCATCTTAACAGATGAAAAACCAAGTCACAGAGAGGGCAAGTACATAGCTGGTAAGTGGCAAAGTCCAGCTTTAAGCCCATTTGACTCCACAGCCAACCACACAGCTATGCTGCCAGAGTGCAAGCTCCCAGGCTTATCTCTGTGGACTTCAGAGCCTGTCCATCAGAAGGATGCCAATAGAATTAAAAAGGGAAAAAATGAATAATTTTGCGTGGTTGTTGGCATTATTGGATATTCATTAGGGCTGTTGCCTGGGTCCCCTTAAGTCTGGGTTTGTCAAAGAGTCTTCCAGCTCTCCCAGCTTCAGAGCCATTTGGTGTAATGCAGATTCTCTGAGATCTAATTTAACTAGATGGAGTGGGGTGGGGACTACATTTTTAGCAAGTACCTCAAATTAGTCTGAGGTTTTAGGATTTTGAAAGTACTATCTAATATTCAGTACCGGGGCACCTGGGTGGCTCAGTCGGTTAGGCATCTGCCTTCAGCTCAGGTCATGATCTCAGGGTCCTGGGATCGAGTCCCACATCAGGCTCCCTGCTCAGCAGGGAGTCTGCTTCTAACCTCTCCTGTTTTCCTTGCTTGTGCCCCCTCTCTCTCTCTCTCTCTGTCAAATAAATAAATAAAATCATAAAATAAAATTTAGTACCCTCTTGAATAAAAATTATACATCAGAAATAACATTCATGAAATTTGTAACATTCAGAGTTCTTCAGACCTTTTATCAAAAGGCCACAGCTTTTTTTTTTCTTAATAGGATAGTGGGGCGGGGGGGAGTGGGTCCAATAAAGATTATTAGAAACTCAATTAAAAATTAGAAAGTATTTTTTTAAAATGAGTTGCTTCAAGATACCAAAAGTTAAAGGAAATTTGGTTTACCCCAAGATCTATTTCTTTCTGAAGAGTGGGTCCAGATCTAGCTCAAACTCATAAGACGCTTTGGCCTGGAAAGAAGCAAGTTGTTATCCCTTCTCTATCAACTTTTCCAAAATCTGATCTGGCCTTTAAAAGAAAAAAAATATTACAGCTTTGCCTGAAAATAATGGAGACACTAGATTAGCCTGTTAATGTGCTTTTAGAAATCTGAGCACTTAAAAATAATGACCGACTGAATGACTGTGACACCAACATGTGCACTTGTCAAAATCCACTATATTCTTGTGATTTGTATACTATACTGTTAAGAAATTATACTTCAATAAAAATACACAACAAAATTAGTGCTTTTACATAAAGTCTCCTTGATTTTTCTGACTTATCATAGAAGCCAAGATCCGTGTGTGCACCAGCTTATTCTCCGATTTTGTTCTCACTTGTTTAGTCCTGTGCAGAAGTCAAAGGAGTCATAGGCTAGAGAAGCTGCAGAAATATTCACCAGCTTAATGTTACCTCTGGGAAGAAGGGATGGGTATGGACTTGCCATGTCTTCTGCTGTGTTCCTCTTTAAGAATGGAATGCACTGTGAATTTTTCAAAGAAACAGTTAGGTACCGCATCAAAGGACCTAACTGTAAAACCATTTCCCATCCAAGGTTCCAGGCATCAAGGTTCCAGGCATCTCAATGGTTGCAGAGCCTTGGCGACTGGTGAGACTTTCTGTCTGGGCAGCAATCTGCTAACGTCATCTTTTCCTGCTACAGTAGCTCTTCTATCATCCGGGAGCTTGTAAGATGAATGGGTGAAGGAGTACTATGTAGTCATCTGTGATCACGAACTGAACATGAGGGCTCTGAACGATGGGCCTGGATGGAGCTATTTTTCAGACACTTGTCTTTTTAGCAACATAGGTTTAGAGATTAGAAAATGGGACAGGTTGCTTTTCCTGTACAAAAGGAAGGCCACTGACCCTGGCTTGCTCATGAGGCAACAGAATAATTGATGCTGACCTTTTCCTCCTTGATCTGCTTCCCAAGGAAGAAGCACACATAGTTGGGTCACCGACCGGGGTTCAGAGATAGAACAGCACTGTGGGTTTTGTGATGGAGGAGCAAACTCCCCAAGCAATGAACTGTCCCTGATTACAATGCTTTTCTCCAGCTAAGGGATTTGTTCCCTGGGACTCTTGGCTACATGGCATAACCAGGATTGCAATATGGAAATCATAAGCAAAATTATCATTTTTAATTTGTGTTACCCCATATTTCTGTCAGTTTATGCTCCCAGTTAGAGAGGGTTAAGAGGCTCAGCCCTCTGATAGTCATGGACATGGCCAGCCTTTCAGCATCTAACACTAATTACTTATGAATAACCTTAGGGTTTCTTATCCTTTCATTCCTGATACCTGGAAAGCAGTACAAGATTTTGCCTCAGGAACTATTCACATGCTCATTTTCATGCGTTTGATGACCTCCTTTTGAACTCACGTGCTCTGTACACCTGTACAATCAGTTTTAGATTATCAGAGAAGTTGCATGATCTGATAGCTTTGAGGGAATTAAAAGGACTCAAATAAAAGTAGATAATTAGCAATTATACTAGTAGATGTCAAAATACCTGAAAGGTTCTCAGTTGGCTTTGGATGCCCAAGTAGAAATCTGATACAAATTACTAAATTATTTCCTTAGCACATTTGTAAAATATGGATGTGTGTTTGACTATATTTTTAATTTTGTTTTTCTTGCTTGTTACTGGTAGCATTGCAAGTTGTTTGGGCCCTAAATCAGTCTGTTAAGAACAAGTAGGCAGCAAGAAGAAGAATGCCTTTCTGCTGCAGTTTGGGGCCACTCCTCAGTTTTCAGGACCATGCCAGAGAGATCAAATGGCCGCTGGATTAGCAGCCTGTGAGAAAGCAAAGCTGCAGAGAACACAGGCCAGGGCTCGTCTGACAAGACTTGGCAGTCCTGACACAGAATTCTCTCCGGGTAACCACTCCCTTCTGAGCAATGCAAATGCCTTGCGAGTCCTCAGCCTCAAGAAAAATTAGGAGCATTCACTTTAAGAAAGAAGGGACAAATGCTCAAATTATCAATTCAAAAATTGAGCATATTATATGACTTCACACAGTACCAAAGCTAGATCCTATACACAATGTATAAAAAGAGCAAAATTTTTACCCTCCTAGGACTTAGAATCTAGTATTTCTCATACAAGCAAAAGATGAAAATATAGTACAGTCCTTCTTCTCCTGAGATTAGACATCACATGTTGAGGGGGGATATGTCAGTGAGGGAAACAGAGGTTTGCAATGTGGAGATTTGCATCCGGTACCAGAGAGCTCTACATGTCAGTGATCTACCTAGAGAGTGAGGAGGGTAACGACGTGCCCTCTGAATTTCCCTTGCAGCTTCTGGCACTCTGATTCTTTTGCCTCTGATTTCCTCTGCTGGCAACAGAATTCAGGAGAAATGTGAACAAAGAACATTCTATGAGATGGTTAAGTCACTGCCATCAAAGCCATCCATTGCATCAGAGGAGGACAGTGCCTGGTAGCAGAATCTAGCACATCATGTTAGAAAAAAAATAAAACTCCGTAATTAAACACCTGGTAGATTTTTTCACGTTTGCACCAATAGGCAAAGGAATCCAGGAAGGAGTTGTAAGGTGTCTCTTAACCCTTTTGATTGGGTACTAAGGAATTTTGTCACCAATATTTGTTTGATACGTCTCTTGTCCTTCATCTCTCCACTTCAGTGATCTGCCACAAATTTCTGGACTTGAAAAAGCAATAGACAAGCAGAGTAGGTAAAGCAAGAAATGTCAGTGCCAAATCAACAAAAATTTATTAAAGATCTACCATGTGTCAGTCCTTGAGCTAGAAACTAGGAGGATATTTGTCCACATTCCCAAAGAAGTAAACTAGGATTCTTGTCAAGGTAAATTTCTCATGAAATATAGGAAGGCTTCATGAAAGAAGGGGCCAGAGCACTTCTTTGTTAAATGCAACTGGACCTCAGCTCATACTGAGAGTTCCTTCATAGCCATAGAGGATTATTTTAACTCATTCCCTTAAGGACAAGATGTTCAATGATGATTATATTTTGCAAGTCATTAATAAATTAAGCCTAGACTAAACAGCGTCTGAATAAAGTTTCTTTGTATAGAGGTGCCTTGCTGGCTCAGCTGATTAAGCGTCCAACTCTTGGTTTCGGCTCAGGTCATGATCTCAGGGTCGTGAGATCAAGCCCTGCATTGGGCTCCACGCTTAGCAGGGAGTCGGCTTGAGATTCTCTCCTACTCCCTCTCCCTCTGCTCCTCCCCCTCTATTACAAATAAATAAATAAATCTTGTTTTAAAAAAAGTTTCTTTATGTAACCACATATGCTAACATATTTATAAGTGAAATTATTAATTTAAACCAAAACAATAAAATGAATTTTGTCTGGTATAGGGTATTTTGGATTGGAAGAAAATCACCAAAAGCCCTTCTAGCCCTCAGGTTCTATAATTCCATCCTGTGTGTTGTTATTTTAGATTTATTTATAACCCATTTTTTAAATTAAACTTGTTATTTGGGGCTAATTATAGATTCATGGGAAGTTGTAATAAATAATACAGAGAAATCCCATATACCCTTTACCCAGTTTCCTGCAGTGATAACATCTTGCAAACTGGTACGATGTCACAACCCAGATACTGATACTGATAAAGTCAAGATACAGAACACTTCCATCCTCATAAGGCTCCCTCATGGCCATCCCCCTTTCCTCCCACCCATCACCTGTTTGATCCCTGGTAACCACTAATCTGTTTTTCACTTTTATAATTCTGTTTCTTCAAGAATTATGTAAGTGGAATCATACAGAAAGTAACATTTTGGTTACTTTTCACTCAGCATTATTCTCTGGAGCTTCACCCGGGTTGTTGTGTGTTATCAGTATTTCAATCCTTTTCACTGTTGTGGCGTATTCCATAGAACAGAATTCCATAGTACGGTACAGTATGGATGTACCATGGTGTATTTAGCCGTTCACCTGTTGAAGGACAGTTTTTTATTTAAAAAAAAAAAATCCATGGATGGACCTTTATGTGGACATAAATCTTTATTTCTCTGGGAGTGTAATTGCTGGGTCATCGATGGTAACTGCACAGTCAGCTTTTTGAGAAACTGCCAGGCTGTTTTCCAGAGTAGCTGGACCATTTTCCACTCCCATCAGCAACATCTGAGAGTGATCCAGTGTCTTCACTGCCTTGCCAGTATTTGATGTTGTGACTATTTTTTATCTTACCCATTCTGATAGATGTGAAGTGATAGCTCATTGTGGTTATAATTTGCATTTCCCTATTGGCTAATGCTGTTAAATATCTTTTCATGTGGTTATTGACTCTGTATATTCTCTTTGGTGAAATATCTGTTCGTGTCTTCTGCCCGTTTTCTAATTGGGAAATTAGGTTTGTTGTTGTTGTTGTTTTTATGATGAGTTTTAAGAGTATTTTATACAGTCTAGACACTAGTCCTTTGTCAGATATGTGGCTTGCAAATATTTTCTCCCAGTCTGTAGTTTATCTTTACATCCTCTTACCAGGGCCTTTCACAGAACGAAGTTTTTAATTTTGATAAGGCCCAGTTTATCAATTTTTCTTTGTAGAAATTGTGTTTTGGTGTCAAGTCTAAGAATCTTTTACTTAGCCCTAGAAACCAATGATTTTTTCCTATTTTTTTCCCTGAAAGATTTATGCTTTTATGTCTTACATGTGAGTCCATGATCTGAGTTCATTTTTACATAAGGTGTCAGACATCGAGGCCTACATTTTGCCCATAGATGTCCGATTGCTTTAGCACTGTGTGAATTGCTTTTGCACCTCTGTGTCAAATATCAGTTGGACTTAATTACATATGTCTATTTCTGGATTCTCTATGGTATTCATTTGCTTGGACTGCCATAACAAAGTATCACAGACTTTGAGAGCACCACAACAGAAATCTATTGTTTCACAGTCCTGGAGGCAAGAAGTCTGAGATCAAGATGTCAGCAGGGTTGGTTTCTTCTGAGGGCCCTCTCCTTGACTTGACATGTGTCTTCACATGGTCTTCCCTCTGGATGTGTTTGTGCCCAAATTTCCTTTCTTATGAGGACACCAGTTATATTGAATTAGGACCCACCCTAATGATCTCATTTTAACTTAATTACCTCTTTAAAGTTCACCAGATACAGTCACATTCTGAGCTACTGGGGTGAGGACTTCCAGATGGTTAATTTTAGGTGTCAGTGTGACCAGGCTACTGGGCCCAGACATCTGCAGAATCAAGCATTACTCTGGGTGGGTCTGCAAGTGTTTTTTGGATGAGATTCATATTGGAATGGGTAGACTAAGTGAAGCAGATGGCTCTCCCTGATATGGGCAGGTTCCATCCAATCAGTTGAGGGTCTGAATAGAAAAAAAGGCTCACCCTCCTCCTGTGAGTAGAAGGGAACACTTCCTGCCTGAATGCCTACAACCAAGACATCAGCTCTTGGGCTCCTTCTAGTTCTTGGGTCTGCGGGCATTCGGACTAGAAATATACCATTGGCTGTCCTGGTTCTTAGGCCTTAGGACTCAGAGTACACCCTCAGCTCTCATGGGCATCCGGGTTGCTAAATGAAGATCTTGAGCCTTCTCAAACTTCATAACCCCGTGAGTCAATTGCTTATAATTTCTGTCTCTGTCTCTCTCTCTGGCTCTGTCTCTCTCTGTATAGAGAGAATATTTATATTTATATATATATGCATATATATATAAATACTACATACCCAGGCCTTTGAACTCATACTGAATTATGCCACTGGCTTTAATTCTCTAGCTTGTAGACAGCAGATTGTGGGATTTCTCAGCTTCTGTAATCATGTGAGCCATTTCCTAAAATAAATATATATATTTGCAGCCTCTTGTTTTTGTTTCTCTGAAGAACCCTGACTAATACAAAACTTTAACATCCGAATTTTGGGAGGGATTCAGTTCTGCCCATAACATTTAATCCATTGCGTTGATCTTGTATCTCTCTTTCTGCCAGTACCACATAGACTTGACCACTATAGCTATATAATAAGTCTTGAAACTTGGTAGATTGTTTCATCCCACCTTGTTTTTCTTTTTCCAAAGTGTTTTAGCTATTCTATCTAGTTCCTTTGTCTTTTCATATAAATTCATATGAATTCATATAATTTTGTTTATATCTACAAAGAAAATCTTGCCAGGATTTCGATCAATTTGAAGCAAATCAGTTTGCTGAGACTTCCAATCCATAAACATAGTGTATCTCTATATTTACTTATCTTTGATTTCTTTTACCAGTGTGGTGTACTGTTCAGAATACCAGTCTTGAATAAGTTTTGTTAGATGTACACTAGCATTTAATTCTTTTTTGAGAGAATACAAATGTTATTATATTTCTAATTTCAGTGTCCATGTGTTCATTGCTAGTATATGGAAATACAATTAGTTTGTGTATGTTTATTTTGTATCCTGTGTCCTTACCGAACTCATTTAATCTAGGAGATTTTGGAGATTCTTTGGGATTTTCTACAAAGACAATCATGTTGTTTGCAAAAAGGAATACTTTTATTTCTTCTAGCACTATGTTGAACTAGAGTGGTGAGCAGACATCTTTGCCTTGTTTCTGATCTTAGGAGGAAAACATTCATCTTTCATCATTAAGTATGTTAGCTATAGCCTCTTTGTAGATAATCTTTATCAAGTTGGAAAAGTTCTCTTCTATTGTTATTTTTCTGAGTTTTTTAAATCATAAATGGATATTGAATTATGTGAAATGCTTTTTTACATTGATTAATATAATGTAATTTTTCTTTAGCCTTTTAATATAGTATATCATATTGGTTGATTTTCAAATATTGAACCAGCCTTGCATCCTTGGAATAAATCTCACTTGGTCAGAGTGCATATTTCTTCTTATGTGTTGCTGAATTTTATTCTTGATGTTTTGTTAAGAATTTCTGTATCTTTAATTACTAGGGATATTGACCTATAGTTGTTTTTTTTTTTTAATTATACTGTCTTTGTGTGATTTTGGTATCAGGGTAATATTAACTTCATACAATGAATTGGGACATATTCATTCCTCATCTGTTTTCTGGAAGAGATTGTATAGAATTGATGTTAATTCTTTAAACATTTGAAGTTTTTTCCAAGTGAAGATTTCAGAGCCTTGACATTTCTTTTTTGGAAGTTTTTTTAAAAATTCAATTTCCTGGGGCACCTGGGTGGCTCAGTTAAGCATCTGCCTTTGGCTCAGGTCATGATCTCAGGGTCCTGAGATCTAGCCCCACTTCAGGCTCCCTGCTTATAGGGGTGTCTGCTTCTCCTTCTCCTTCTGCCCCTCCCCCGACCCCACCCCCACCCCTAATGCCCTCACACTCTCTCTCTCCCTCTCTCTCAAATAAATAAAAATTAAAAAAAAAATTCAATTTACTTAATATTTATAGGGCTGTTCAAATTATATATTTTATGATGGGTAAATTGTGGTAGTTTGTGGGGTTTTTAAAGAATCGGTTCATTTCTTCTAAGTTATTAAATTTATGTGTGTACAGTTGTCTGCAGTGTTCCCATCCTGTCCTTTTGATATCTGCAAAGTCTATAGTGATATCCCCTGCTTCATTCCGGATATTGGTAATCTGTGTTGTCTCTTATTTCTTCATTGTCAGACTTGTTAGAGTTTTGCCAATTTTATTGATCTTTTCAAAGAACCACATCTTTGTTTTATTGATTATCTCTAGTTTTTTTTGTTTTGTTTTTAGTTTAATTGATTTACACTCTTCATTATTTCATTTTTCTGCTTGTCTTGAGTCCATTTTGCTCTTCTCTTTCTAGATTCTTTAGATGGGTTTCCTCTTTTCTGATGTATACATTTTAGTGCTATAAATTTCCCTTCCAGTGCTGCTTTAACCGTATGCCCCAAGTTCGGACATTCTGCATTTTCATTTTTATTCATTTTAATGTATTTTGCAATTTCCCATGAGATTTCCTCTTTGAGCCAAGTTCCTAAAGTTTCTTCTTTTATTATATCTTATCTGTTTAGGGAACTTCCTTTAGCCATTTTGTTAGGGTAGGCTGCTGACAACAAGTTCTATTAGTTTTCCTTTTTCTGAGAATGTATTCATTTCCTCTTCATTCCTCAAGGATATATTTGCTGGATATAGGATTCTAGATTGGCAGTTCTTTTCTTTCAGGGATTGAAATACATTGGGCCATTTCTGGGTCTATGGTTTCTGATGAGAAGTGTACTGTCATTCTAATTGTTTTTCTATGGATAAAGTGTCACCTCTCTCTTGCTGCTTTCAAGGTTTTTTCTATTTATTTAGTTTTTGGAAATTTAATCACGATGTGTCACTGCATACATTTATTTGGGTTTATTGTGTTTGAGTTGCACTCAGGTTCTTCAATCTATAGGTTTATATCTCCTGCCAAATTTAGAGAGATTTTTGCCATCATTTCTTCAAGTACATTTTCAGCCCTGCCCTCTTTCTTTTCTCCTTTCTGGACAATAATGACATGAATGTTAGATCTTTTGTTAGAGCCCATAAGTTCCTGAAGGTCTGTTAACTTAATTTTAGCTTATGTTCTCTCTCCCATTCAGATAGAGTGATTTCTGTTGTTCTCTCTTCTGGTTCTCTGCCTGTATCCCTCTACCCTCTCTGTGCTGCTGGTGAGCTTTTTTATTTCAGTTATTATATTTCAGTTCTAAAACTTCCATTTGGTCCTTTTTTATATTTTCTACGTCTTTCCCAAGACTTGCTATTTCTTTGCCGAGGCTTCCTTTTCTTCCATTTGCTTCAAGTGTGTTCTTAATTTCTTTTTGAAACATTTTTATGATGGCTGCAATAAAATCTTTGTCAAATAATTCTAACATCTCTGTCACCTCAGTGTTGGCATCTATTTATTTTTCCTCTTTCCTTCTTTTTAGGATCTTCCTGGTTATATGATTTTCTATTGATCATATTGATGAATGACTTGCTATTGAAAGCTGAACATTTTTGCTTGTGATAGCCTGTGTGGGTGGAAGTCCAGTCTCCCCACTCAGCTGCATTGGCATGGATGGGCACGAGGCTGCGGTGTTTTTTCTGAGGTGTTTGGAGTACAGAGGTTATTGTATGCAAGTATTCCGACTTGCAAGGTTATCCCTTCTTTGGTTCCTCTGGCTAAAGAGAGCAAGCTTTTGTTGGGGATTTCTTTTGTCTGCACCACTGGGTGAAGAAGCCTTCTCTGGCTTTTCAGCTCCTAGTCTGGGATATATGAGACCAAAAGAAAACCCAGAGAATTCTGTGATATTCCTCAGGTCCCTAGCTCCCTAGCTTCTCTGCCTTCCTTTCCCTACCATCAGAGTCCTCTTAGGTTATTTTAGTTGTACTTAGCAGGAGGAATAAATCTATTTCATAGACATCTATTTCATATTCCAGGAAGTGGAATTCTCTGACCTACCATATTTAAAAAAACAAACTTTTTTTAATAGTCAAAGCCTGAATAACCTTCCAAAGATTCTCTAAACTGTAAGCTTTTATTCATTTGTTTACTTAACAAACACATTGACCATCCATGATGTCCCAAGCACTGAACAAGACAGACGAGGCCCCTGCCTCTGTGGAGCATACATTCTAGTGATGGAGACAGCCATTAAACCAGTAACGACACAATTATTCTGATGTGGCCTGGAAGGTAAAGGTCAGCTTACCTGTGAGTTATCCTCATGGCTATCATGGGAAAACATTCATTTAGGGCCTTGTTGCACATAAAGATGTACAAAGAAAAGAACACCCAATCAAATGTTTGGTTCTACTAACTTATTTAAGAAGCAGTTTTAGTCTTGGTCACGTTCAAAAAGGCAGTTGCGAAGGTGATTGTTTTCTTTACATATCTAAATATAATGTCAATGAAAGAGGCTGCCACCCACATTTATGACAAGACTGTGTTTAGTTACTTGGCATTAACCGCTTAGAGCACCCAGATGATTCCCACTCCCACCCCCTCGGCCCACACAAATGCCAAAAAAGCCTGGTTTTCTTTCAGTCTTCCCCATTTCTGAAAACAGCATCTCCATCCACCCTGCTGTTCAAGTTCCAAACCCAAAGTTGTTCTCCTTTCCTTGCCAGTCCCCCACCCCTATCTAGGCTAGCAGCCCTGGCCTAAATCTCCACCTTCTCTGGACAGGACTTCCACAGCAGCTCCCAAACTGGTCTGTCTGCCTTTACTCCTGTGCATAATCATTATCCCATGGCAGCAGAGTGTTCTTTTCAAATCTTGAGCCAGGTCATGTCACTTTCCTACTGTAAACTCTCCTAATGCTTTCCTAACACACTTGGTATAAAAGTCAAGCATCCTACCCTGGATTTCAAAGTCTGCCTTGATTCACATCTGCCTTTCTCTCTCTCTCTCTCTCTCTCTCTCATCTTGAACCTCAGTCCCCTTTGCCCACCATATGCCATCATAACAGTCGTCTTTCTGGTTTACAAATACCACTGTGTTTGCTCTGCCATAGGGCCTTTGTACTGCGTGGTCCTTCTGCCTGGAATGTTCTTCCTGTTAACCTTTGATGGCTGGCTGCTTTTTTTTTTAGATCTCAGCTTAGATGTTATCTCCTCTGGGAAATCCCTTCTGACCAGCAAATTTGATGTAACCCCTCTGGTACTCTTTATCAAGTCCCCTTTACAAAAATTCTCAGGATGTGCATCACGTATTCTTTTTCTTAGTTTCTTATGTGTTTGCACTCTATTTTGCCCAGTAAAATATCAACACTGTGAGAGAAGAGGGCCACTCTCTGCCTTCTTCCGTGACCATAGTAATAGCTCAATAAACATTCCTGGAATGGATAAATGAGGGGTCTGGGCCCTTCTCTCATTGCTGTGGAATTCCTGATGAAGAATAGACTCAACTGGCCATGGAAAGATAGGAGAATAAGTGACAGTAAGAATTTACACATTGACATTGCCAGAATCATTTAGTTTTTAACTGTTTTAAGCTTTCCTCTTGCAGAGCCATTTTTAATAAGCCAAACAAGTTTTCTGAGCATCCCCCAAATGTAATACCCATGTGTAACTGCCTACATAGACACCTGCCCCAAATGTCCCAAATATGAAAACACTTGTCACAAATAATCCAGACAAGCACTCTGAAAGGCAGAACCTCTTCTCTTATAGGACCTGTGTTCCTTCTTGGGATGGTGCGGCAGGTCCTTGCAGGGTACAGGAACAAGGGTGGCCACATTGAGAAAGGTGAATGGACTCAGAGGGGTACAACCTAAGTGACACTTTGCCTGGACATCCTTGGTTATAGTTGACAAATATATGAACATGCCAAAAAGGTTTTTAGATATAATCATTCAAACTATGGGCACAATTAGCTTCCCCATAGCTGGAGTAATTACATTATGGCAACACAGAGGACATTTAAAAATAAATGGAAAGATTGAGTATATTTTGTAGAAGTAAATGCTGTGGAAGAAAAAGTAATAAAAGTTAGGTCTCCCAGCTTTTACTGCTCTTTCTCCTGAATGTGAAGGGGCTCACAGTATAGAAGCTGAGCTTAGCCATCTCCATGAATCAGAAGAGAATGATTAACAGGAAGACATTCAGCAAGGACCTGTCACATATATTCCTTTGAACAGAAAGGGAACAGGCTGTTTCCTCAGAACTCTCATCTGCCATCATGAAATCCAGTACCAAAATTAGCCCAAATTACCCTCAAAATTAGCCTAATCAAGGAGCCAAGCTTAATTATATCATGAATAATATATTCAGCAATGATATTAGCAAACTCCTCTTTTAACAAATCAACACTGTTCAGGGATGTTGAGAATCTAGTAATAATAATAACAACAATAGAAATAACAACATTAGCAACAATAATATCTAACTTTTAATAAGCACTGTGCCAGATACTCTTTGTAAGGACTTCATTATTAATAATACTAAGAATTGATATTTATGTTATATTAATAATAATAATATAAGTTAACATAAGATAGTAAGTGCCACCCAGTGATCTGAATATTTTACATGTATGAATATATTTAGCGCTCATAACAATCTTATAAGGTAGGTACTATTAATATGTCTATTTTATAGATGAGGAAATTGAGGTCCAGCAGGGTTAATTGACTTGCTCAAGGTCACAGAGCTAGTGAGTGTCAGAGCCAGGCTTTGAACTTAGGCACCCTGACTCCAGAATCTGCTTTCCTACAGACAACATAAGGCCTTTGTAGTTGACCCCAGTCTTACCCACACTGCCATAGTTGTGTACACAGCATGGTTATAAGTGCTGGTAGGAGGGGCACTAAGCAGGGCAAGGGGAGGACCAGACATAGTCCCTCTTCTCAAAACATGAACAATGCCATGGATATCTGAGAGAACATTTAAGTCACACCCTTAGACGTTGTATGATTAAATGCCAAAAAGCATGGACCAAAGATTTCCAACCTTGTAGTCCAGGATTCCAGAACAGTCCTAAAGTTTCATAAGGGGGTTTTGAATCTTTAGCTGTACCAATCATTGTCCCTTGACTGAATAAATAATGTCTCAATCATATATGTACAACTTTTTTTAAATGTATGCAAAATATATGATTATGAAAATATTCATTTAAAAGTTACTAAATTTAGGTGATTGTGATGATTCATTTTCTCAAATAACAGACATTAAAGGTACATGACTAAGGTGTACATAGAATTTTTGTGGGACAAAGTCTGGGAACCATTGGCTTGGTAAATGCTTTGTGGTGCACAGGAAAGTGAGAAGTGATGTTGGCTGAAGTGGTTAAGAAGGCTTTGTGGGAGAGGTGGAAATTGGACTGTGATTTGTTATTATATCAGTCAGCTATTACTAGTCATAAACCACTCCCAGATCTTGGTTATATAATATAATAAACACTTCATTTTGCTCACTATTCTGGATCTGATGTGAGCAGGCTCAGCAGGGCTCATTTATGAATCTGTGGCCAGCTGTGGCAGTCTAGGTGGTTTGGGTGATCTTTGTTGGGCTCTCTCCCCAGTCTGGGGCCTTGGCTTGGCCCACTGTGCTGACTCTACTCTGTTCCATTGTCTCAATCTCCAGCAGGCCAATAGGATATGTTCTCACAGGGTCATGGTGAGGGTAGAGGAGCTAGAGACAGAGGAGAAGAGTTCAAAGTCCTTTGAGTCTCAGGTTAGCAACTGTCACATTGTCCCTTCCAGTGCATTCTACTGGCTAAACCAATAGTCACTAGACCAAGTCAAATTCAAGGAGCAAAATGGCTTCTTCATCTCATGATATGAGTGGCTGCAAAGTCACATTGCAGAGAGTGTGGATATAGGGAGCTAACGGAGCTGTTGATCTACTACAGTTATTAAAACTGAGAAGACCATGTGATAATTGAGGATTTATAGGTACTTTTGATGTGTGAGAGTAGTGTGTTTTCCTGTTGCGTTTCACAAGCAGCAGGATGTTGGGCTGTGCGTCATAGGTGAAAGAGGACACTGAAACCTCTGACCAGAAGATCTTCTGTTCTACAGGGAGACCCCCTTCAGGTGTGGTAGACAGAAGGGAAGGCCATGTGAGGGCTCCAGGACCTTGTTTGGGCTCAACCAGAAAGAGGCATTGGTTATTCAACAGTGCTGGTCATGAGGAAGGAAGGGGGAATGGGGCCCAGCGGTTGTGCCATGCACATTCCACATCTTTGCCACTTCTGCCTTGGGACATCTCTAACTGTTTGGAGTACTGTCTTCTGCCCACTCCTAGGGAAGGAGTGGCTATTTCCATGGGAAGCAAAATTCCACAGTGGCAAGAACACGAGGTCTAATCTGGTTCTAAGATTAGAACAGTACTAACAGAACAAAGATTTTTGTGTGTATGTTCTGGTCATCATCTGAAATACTCACACACAGTGATCATATTGTTCAAAGCAAATTTCATTACCCACAGTCCTAGCCATGAGTTGCTTTTTTAGAACCTTCTTTGTTTCAGATTTGCTGAGTTATTCAGACTGTTAAAAAGCTAAGTGCATGTAAGAGCCCTAAATCAAGTCATCTGTCTAGAATATTTCCTTTGAGGAAAGTTCCCTTTAAAAACTTTTTTTTCTCACCCCCCCCCCTTTTTTTTAAATAAAAAGACTTCAAAGGGTAAATTGTTTTATTTTTCCTGTAGTGGTATCTGGAAAGAAGAGGCAGCTTTTTGAAATGCACATCTCTTTGTAAATGCCAGGGGAAAAAAAATGTGCACAGTTGTTATCACTCTTGCCATCAAAATTCTTTAATTTAAAGAAATATTCAGCTGTCTGAAATTAGGTTGCAGACTGTAGGGTTGAGTATCTTGTGGGTGGTATTTCTTGGTGAGATAAAACAGCATGTAAGAACTAATATGCAACTCAGGTTGGCAAAAATGCAGACAGTGAAGAGTAGAAGGCATGCTGCACTGGGAGAGGAGAGGGTGTAGATGGCAGGCAGGGTGGAAAGGGAGAGGAATTGCCCACACAGCAGCAATTCAGTGATTCCCGTTGCGGACAGTTCAGCAAGCTGAAGATGTTGCTATAGGTGTCTAGAAGTGGATGTGCCCTTAAGCTTTCTCAACCAAGAGACCAGCTTCCAGAAGAATATTAACCCCTCACACTTAGACCACTGTTTCAACTTCTCCCTCCAGCGACTGCTTTAAAAAGGTCATGTTATCCTCCAACCCAGAGTTCCTCAACCTTGACACTCTTGACATTTGGGGCTGGATAACTCTTTGGGGAGGGGGACTGTGCTGTGCATTGTGGGGTGCTCATCAGCACCCCTGGCCTCTCTCACACAAGGAGCACCCTCTCCATCCACCCCCCCCCCACACAGACACAATGACAACCAAAAATGTCTCCAGACATTACTAAGTACCCTTTAAGAGACAGAATAACCCTGGTTCAGAACCACTGCTCTAATACATTGGACCACAAACTGCTGAGCAAAACATAAATTGCTGAGAAATCCTAACAGGCAGATAAAAATCATTGCTATCCTTTTTTTTTACCCACCCAAGGAAGGAAAATTACCTTTAATTTCTAACCAGAAATAGATAATTCCTTCCATTCAAATCCCAGAATGATAACAAGGCAGAGCTTAGCTCTGTAAGAAATATGGTAAACTGTATTTGTGCCCTTTGGTGTGGAATAAGTGAACACGAGTCAGTCACAGCTGGTAATTTTTAGGGAGACACACAATTCCATGAAGAGAAGGTAGTAGCCAGAACCCACTTCACTCACTTGACTCCTGGGGACACATCTGTGTGTCGCCCCTACAATTGTGGGTCAGAATGTCACCTTGTGAGACCAAATGGGAGATTCCACCATGGACACAGCAGGAGAATTAACCCCCCTCTTTCACCTTCACATAGACTAGGCCACTCTCACCTTTGTGGCCCCATGGTGTTTGGCTCAGATGTCTATTATCCACAAGGCTGTTTATTGCCTCTCCCTGACCCTCCACTGAAGCCTGATCTCAAGACCCAGAGATTGTGTCTTATTTTACTAACACAGTGCCTAGTAGGCCCTTAATAAATAATTGATTAAGCCCTTACAAACTCACCATAGCTCAATTCAAATGGCCACAGAGTTTCTAATGTTTTATAAAATTACTTCCATAGTAAATCACTACTCCACAGCTAATGTTGTCGAAAATATGTTGGGAATTATAAATGCAGATAACTTATTTTCTTCCATATATATTTTGTAAATATGCACAAAACAAGTAAAATGGCTTCTCAACTGTATCTCTGTGCAAACCTAAAATAATTATGTATAATTTTATATGTATATACGTATAAAATACGTATATATTTGTGATACATGTGCCTACATGTTACTGTGATTATATTGCATAACTTGTGAGGGTAATTTGTGTTTGAGGACTATTCATTTGCTCCAATCAATATGTGTTGAAATGATCTACTTCTGAATAACAAGAAGACAATGCAATGAATAACTACTTTTTTATGCAAGAAAAGACACTTTTGGAACATCAAATAAATGTTCTTTGTAAAAATACACATTTTTTACTCCCATCTTACACTTAGTGACATCTCAAATAAACCCAGAGAAATAAAGTACTAGACTACTGGGAAATCCCTGTCACTTTGTTAGAAATCTCTGAAGATAAGGCTCTGATAAACCGTAAATATGACAGCTAATTTCAACAGCTACTGTCAACTGCTGTGCATGTTTCATTAACACAAGAAGCTGAGCTGGGAATCCGCAAGCCTGTGACTGAATTAATAAGCCTGGCTTCCTTTTATGATGAGTGTTCCTTTAGGGCATGCTAATAATGGGCCTCCTTGTTCTACTTCAGATAGGGAATGTCAGAACAACAGTTATAATAAGACCTAAGATGTGAAATGGCCTATGGACTTTTAAGTTTTACAGTAAGCTCTTTGGTGTATGTTTGAATCTGGTTACTCAACCAAAGCATTTCATGGAATCCATGGTCCGAGGGAGCCTTGCCACTTCTGCAGGAGAGCTACTGGTCCTGCACCCTTGCCTGCCTTCCCTCCCACCACCACCCCTGGGACTGGCCGGAAGAGTGATGGAGTCACTTCCAAAAGTCAACTGTGTTTTTAAAATGTTTCTTGTGGAGAGTGGAGGAGGTATAACTGCGAGAGCAGTACAGCTCGGTTTGGCATTTCAGTGGCACCTCGTGGCCCACCCTGAGTCATTAGAGCTTCCGTAGTCCAGGCGGATGGTGAGTCAGCCACGGGACGTGCGCCTCCTGCCCCACGATGTGAAACTGAAGCAAAAACGTCTGCAGGAAGGCACGGGAAGGTGTAGATCTGACGCAGAGTGTAGCACGGACGGCTGCAGGGGTGAAGCGTGGCCTGAGAGTAGAGCACCCCAGAATTACTGGCCGCTTGAATGGATGAGGACACATCCGGCAACACCCCTAAATCCTGTTGTAAAGTACATTTACTGCATGAAAAATCAAGCTAACAACTCAAACCTCCATATCACGAAAAGGTTCATTGTGTGCTTTTTTAAGGTTTTATGACCCTCTCAGGACATTTAAAATGCAACTGATCAAGCAGTACAGGAAAGTTTCTTCCTTTGCTTCCCTGTGTTTTTCATATCTTTTTCCTGGAAATAAACACATATCACTTGTTGAAAAGGAAAAACAATAGAAGTAGTTTCAGAAAAACAATTTAATTTACCAAAGTGGCATTTCCACATTCATTTTGTGAAGTAAATTTTGTTCATAGAGCCTTAGAGCTGGAGCCAACTTCACTTGTGGAGCAGCTGGGCCTTGTCCATGCCCAGCTGGGTGGTCTGTTTGTGGGATGGGAAAGCCAAAGTCCAGGGCAGGTGAGCAATGGGTCCACAGGTCCAGCCACGATGAGAACAGGTAGACTCAGAACCTCGGACTCCTTCACCAAGAGTTGATACACTTAAATGTAAGGGACAGTGAGGCTGAATGTAAAAGACAGTTTATGCTAAATGGAGTTACTGGGTTCTAGAATGTTTCTATAGATTATCTTTGGTGTCTTTGGCTATTCAGACATGTGTGACATCAAATGGTAAATAGCAGGACTATCACCATCATGTTCATTAGCAGGTACTTGACTGGAATACCTGAAACTATGATAATTAAGCTTTTTCTTGGGAAAAAATTTCAATAAGGTGTTCACTTTTCTGTATTGTGTGTGCCAAAACTGAGTCTGCAGCCTTATTATGTAGTACAAATCAATTCACCCACACCTCCAGCATCAGTTTTCATGGGGAAGAAAGCAATTAAGATTTAGAGCAGGTGCTGCTCTGACTATTAATTATAAACCCCGTGGAACACATTGAAATATGCAGTGTAATTCTGAGAAACATCTCATTTTAAATTGGAAATGTTTCCTTGCCTTTTAAGGGGACCCTCTTAGGCAAAAACAGGGTTTAAATATTTTAATGTATGCAATAAAAATTTGACGCTTTCTGAAGCTTTGGTTATGAGGGGACTTGATTCTGTTAGATGATTCTAGGAATGAATAGAAGGTTGTGCATGGTTCTGATGCAGCAAAGTAAAATTTTGATATTTATAATAAAATAAAATAAAAGCAGCCCATGTCCAGAGAGAAGAGGTCTATATTGTTCATGGCTTGTGTGGCTCTGGAGTGTTCCTGGCTCCTGGGGGTGCAAGAAACAACAGAATGAGAAGTTGGCGTACCACAGAATGGCTGGCAGGATTGCTTTCCTTCAGTCCAATAAAGGAGCAGTGAACATGGGCACTTTGGCTCTAAAAAGCAGTTCACAGCAAGGGGGAACATGGGATGCCCAGGCCCAGAATACCAGTACGGCAGCTTGAGAGCACACTCTGCCTCTCCCCTACATTGCTAGAGAAGCCTTGTCAAAAAGGCATCCTATTCACAAATAGGCAAGAGACAGTCTCACTACAAATGTGAACCCACATGGGAATTACCTAAAACAGTGGGTAAATTAAACACTCTGAGGGAGACACCAAAACTTATAAACAAAATAACTAAAATAAAACAGAGTTGATAGAGGAAAAAGATGAAGGCACTAAAAAAAAAAAAAAAAAAAAATGTTATTATGATATCTTTATAGGGGCAAAGGAGATCATACAGCCCTAAAACAAAGTCAGGTTATATGAATAATTATCAAATAAACTAAAAATGAGAACCATGATGATTGAAATAATAATTTCAATAGATAGACTAATGGTAACAGAGACAAAGCTTAAAAACAACATGCCAGAGTATGGAGCTAAGAAATTGTCTGAGAAGACAGTTCAAAAAAACAAAAAGAGGGAAAATGAAAAAAATGAAATTAAAACTATTAGAGGGGCACCTGGGTGGCTCAGCCGTTAAGCGTCTGCCTTCGGCTCAGGTCATGATCCCAGGGTCCTGGGATCGAGCTCCGCATCGGGCTCCCTGCTCGGCGGGAAGCCTGCTTCTCCCTCTCCCACTCCCCCTGCTTCTGTTCCTGCTCTCGCTAACTCTCTCTGTCAAATAAATAAATAAAATCTTAAAAAAAAAAACAAAAAAAACTATTAGAGAGCATTCCAAAAACTGTAACAGCTATCCCAAGGAAGAGAATAGAACAAAGAGAAAAAAATAACCTAAAAAATGGTATGGGACTACTTCCTGGAGTGGAACTATACCAGTTGGTTAGATTTTTTTTTTCTACTCTCAGAAATTAACTATATCTGCAATTACCATAAAGTAAGTGGATAACATTCACCTGCTAAATCCTGTCAGACTAGGCAAAAAATAAAAACAAGATAATTCGACGACATACAGCTTAGAAGAGATGTAAACGTGACACAGAAAGAAATCTTTGGGGAAAAAAATCTTTGAAAAGATTTACAAAACAGATGGTAACAAAAAACCTCAAGTGTGACAACATTACCTCAGACAAAATAGAATTCAAAGCAAAAAGAAAAAGGCATCAAAAGAAACAAAGAGGATATATTTCAGAGTCTGAAAAGGTGTAATTATCCGGGAAATTATAACATGAATCCTAATGTAACCAGCAAATTGCCTGAGCTACATAAGGCAAGAACTGGTACAAGTACAAAAAAATAATAATAATAATAAAATTCACAACCCTAAAGGGAGATTTTAAAATATTTTCCACTAAAATAGATGAACAGTCACAGATGCAGAGGATTCAAATGGCATAATTAATAAACTTATCTAGATGCATATATTACTTATTACAAAATATTTACACTCACACAAACATTATGTGTGTGGATATAAAACATATACACAGACTTTGTAAACATACAGAACATGGAACATTCCCCAAACCGTCTATGTATTAACAAAAAGAAAATCTTAACAGATTTTGAAATTTCTAATCAAGCAAAAATTAGACCATACTCAACTATAATGCAATAAAATCAACATCAAAGAAATAGGAGCAACAACAAAAAAAACAATCCCGGAACAATCCACCTGGAATCTTAAAAGCTCTAAAACCTTTCAAGTTAAAGGAGAAATCAAAATAGAAATTACTAGCTATTTAGAAATGAACTACAGTAAGAAAAACACATCCAAACCTACAGCATATAGGCAACTCTCAGAGGAAAATATATAGACTCCAGTGGCCTTATTGGAAGACAAGGCAAGATTCCTTTATGAGGGTCTGAAACCCAACTCAAACTGGCTTAAGCAAATGGAAAAACTTATTTGCTTATGTAATTAAAGAATCCAGGGTAGACTTCAGACTGGGGAAGATCCAGGTGCTCAATGAATATCATCAGTTTCTGTTTTATTTGGGTTGCCGTCATTCTCAGGTAAACTCCCCCCAGTGAGACCGCAAAACCATGGTCACCTGCAGTGCATGGCATGTCCATTCTTAGCTCAGCACTCCTGGGACTAACTACAGTGTGACCATTTTGAATGAGGAGTGGGTCTGTCCCACTCAAAACAAATACTAAGTAGGGGTGGGTATGAAAAACACCTAATGCAATAGAAAAGACTGAAAATAAACTAAACTTTTACTTAAAGAATAAAAAAGATAACAAAACAAACCCTAAGAAGTAAAAGAAAAAAGTCAACTAATTAAGCAAAATGTTATGAAATATGAAAAAGTAGCAGGATTGATGAGCAAAAACCAAAACTTACTGAAAGCTTTACAACATGGATCCTTGGCAAGTCTGTCTGATCAAGAACAAGGGTAAAAACACAATACATGAGCAAAATTAGGGTCAAGAAAGAACAGAACTCAAGAAATGGATTATAAAAGAATACTTTTGGGGACTTTGTTTTCAATAAAAACAAAACTGCAAGTGAAAGAGATGATCTTCGGTGAAGATAAAAAATTAGTCAAAAGTTGGTCTTCTAAGACCTGACATGAAAACACACAGATAATGCACACATACATCCTAAAAAGAGCAAAGATATATACCTAATAAGTGCCACTACATTTGGAATTTTGACAAGTATATCCTACCCAACACAAACGTATACCACCAATAATGCATAAATTGTTCCAGAGCTTAGAAAACTCTAAGAGCCCTCTTAGTTCATTTCATAATTTTGGCATGAGTCTGATGGCAAGACCAGGCAAAGACAGCATGAGAGATGATATGCAAATGTCACATATGAACAAAGGTGCAACAAATTCTATATAAAATATCTACAAATTGACCCCTGCAACTAATAAGAAAGCTCAGCAAGATACACAGATTCAACATACACATGTAAATGGAGCTAACATTGTATTCACTGCTAATAACCAATTGAAAGTTCCAATGAAGGACTCATATTTTCAATAGAAACAAAAAATGCTTAGGAATATCCTAAGAATGAGAAATAATAAGAAATATGCAAGACCCAAATGGAAAAATCTATAACATTTCCAGAAAGGCATGTACTGAGAACTGAGTAAACAGAGATCGTCCAAGTTCCTGTACAAGAAGAGGAAGGCTCATCAGCTCCCGCTTTAACTTCTGTGCTTCTAAAACTGGCTGCCTGCAGATGAGGAAGACACCTCCTCACCCAGAGGGATGGTCTCAGCCCACATAATTCGAGGACAGGGGGGCCTGCTTCCTGGGGACTCTGTGTAAGACCGTTGGGACAGGTTCTTCTGGCAAGTTCTCCTTAAGTATATTATATCTTCTCCACATCAAGTTGCTTTGTTCTCCCCTGGAAAGCAACGCCGCCCCCTCCCCACCCCTCCGGGTCCTGGGGTGCCCTGTTCTTTTCCTTTTCTCAAGGGCAGGTCTTCTATGACCCATTTCTCATTCTCAGATTTTCTGCTTTCCAACAAGTTTTGCCAGTTTCAGAAGCTGCTTTCAGGGACAAAACGATTCTCCACTCTGTTCCCTTGTCACCCCTTCGTCCTTCAGCTATTTCTGCAGATCAGTGAAGAGTAGGGGTGGGAGGAGGGCTGAGGAACTCAGTTACTCTGTGGAACTCTGAGGTGGTCAAGGTTGCTTCTGGGCCTCTCCGTCACCAGCCCACCACCAACAGGTGCCAAGCACACTCAGTGGAAGGGCACACCTAGTTGCAAAGGCAACAAACACCAGCTATCCTCTTGGCCTGGTGTCCCATTTGCTAGCCTTCAGGTCCCAAACCCCATTCTGGCACTGGCCTGCCCGTCAGTGAGAGGGATGTCACCTGGAGCTGGAAGAAGAGGAGCCACAGTCTGTCTGCATTTAGATACGAATTCCTCAGAAGTCACAAATGGGCTGGGGGTTATACTTGACGGAGACTGTAATCCACTGGGGGAAAAGCTTGTACTACTCACCAGTAGTCACCATCATAGTCATTATGCGTCTGCCCTTTTCCCTTTCCTCCCCCACTAACCGACCCTCGTTCCTCCAACTTTTCAGTTCCTCCTGTTTCTTACCTGCTTCCCACTTCCTGAGCTGCTTCTGCCAGTCTTACACCCACACTGCCCTTCCTGGTTTTTGTTTGTGTTCATTTTTATTTGTACTTACCCTACCCCACCCCCTTTTTCCTGCATTGTGGTCTAACTCAATTCACAGATTCTTGAGTTGGAGCCAATAAAGATGTTGTCTTTGGCTCATCCATTCTGCTTTCCTCCCCACTAAGCCTTCTCTCCAGCCTCCTGCCCCGCTTCAGGCTCAGCATTTTCTTTTCTTTTTTTTTTTTTATTTTTATTTTTATTTTTTTTTAAGATTTTATTTTTATTTATTTGACAGAGAGAGACACAGCGAGAGAGGGAACACAAGCAGGGGGAGCGGGAGAGGGAGAAGCAGGCTTCCCGCCGCGCAGGGAGCCCGATGCGGGGCTCGATCCCAGGACTCCGGGATCGTGACCTGAGCCGAAGGCAGACGCTCAACGACTGAGCCACCCAGGTGCCCCCAGGCTCAGCATTTTCTGAGGCCAAAGAGTCAGCACAGGGAGAGGCCTGGACGGGAGGCACTGTGGTTGCAAACTCAAGTCCCCCCCAGGGTCCAGGCAGGTGATCCTGGTTTGTGAATGGGCCAGATGGCACACTGGCAGGCGCATGCCCAACGAGAGGGAACAGCTGCTACTCGGCTTCCCTGATTAGTGCCAGGTGGGCGCGCTGGCCTGGAGCTGCCAGAATGCTCAGTTTTGAAGAAGCCAGAAATGTCTTTGTTATCAGAAACATCTCAGGGCCCAAACTAGTCTATTTCATGAAATATCTTTATTTCATACAGTTCTTTAGCTAGTCCTGGAAACCCGTGGGAGGGAATGACTGGCTGTAGCTCAAACTTCTAGCTTGTTGAAGATTGCGATCTCCCACCTGGGGAGTGGTGCTCAAATAAAGCAGAGAGCAGATGGGAGTCCCACAGGAGGCCTGGATGCCCCCCTCCCTTTCTCTCTCAGGACTGACTCGCGGACCTAACACCAGTTATAGTGTGTCAGGCCCTGCAGCAAGCCCTTTACATGTGTTATCGCACGGAATCCTGACAAGATCCATGAAAGTGGGATTGCAAGATATAGCACATAAAAACACAAGACGCCATTAAATTTGGATTTTTGCATGGGATACACTTATACCGAAAATTTCTTTTTCCGAAATTGCAATTTAACTGGACATCCTGTGTTTCATCTGGTGACTCTACGTGGGAGTGAAGTACCATCTTTATCTCATTTTGCAAAAGAGGCTCATCACTTGTGAGTTGCCGGAAGTTACCTAACATGAACGGTGGAGTCAGGATTCAAACCCAGACCAGTTCATTTCCTAAGCCCACCCTTAACCTCCACATAAGTGTTCCTTTCTCAAACCTTGGTTCACTGATATCATGGGTCCAGGGATTAGGGAATAATCCCCAAACTAATTTTTTTTTAAGTTAATGACAGTCTTAAACCCTTGCTAACTTACTTGTTAAACAGATAAGAAGTGGAATCCTGATTTGAATAGGCCAATTATAATAAAACATTTGTAAGACATTCTGGAAAATTTGAACACAGACTAGATACTTAATTACATTGAGAAATTAAATGTAATGAAGGAACTGTGACTTAGTTTTTGGTGAAAAATAGTCCTTATCTTTTAGAAATGCATGTTGAAGTATTTACAAATGATATGATGTCTGGGGTTGGCTTCAAAATAATACATTATGAGATAAATGAAGAATAGAAATAAGACTGACCGGGGCGTCTGGGTGGCACAGTCGGTTGAGCATCCGACTCTTGGTTTTGGCTCAGGTCCCGATCTCACGGTTGTAAGATCGAGCCCTGCGTCAGGCTCCGTGCTCAGTGGCACTCAGCACAGAGTCTGCTTAAGATTCTCTCTCCCTCTTGCTGTCTTCTTCTTTTTTTTTTTCTGCCTCTCCCCTCTGTGTGCTCGTGTTCTCTTTCTCTCTCAAATAAATAAATAAATCTTTAAAAAAAAAAAAAAAGAAAAGAAGACTGGCCATGAAGCTGGGTGGTGGATACATCTGGGCTCCTTATACCACCTCTATCTCTGTACACAAAAGTAGACACAAAAGTCTATTTGAAAATTTACATAATATGAACAAAAATTAGACCCCTTTTCCAGCAACAATTGCAACTAAAAGATATTTCATGAAATAGACTAGTTTCTCACATCAGTATTTATTAAACCAAAGTCCAAGCATTCTTTGGGATTCCTGAGAATTGTATTTTCTTTGAAATAAGTGTATATAATTTTCAAATTTGAGAAATCCCAAATGCCACTTTATTGTTAAATATATACAAATGCAACAGAAACACTTCCAGGATTTTGAGGCTATTGGAACTCTTCTTTGAAGTTAAAATGGATAAGTGCTTTTTATTTTTTTTTTTAGAATTTTCACTGTGTGGGTGGGTGGCAAAACTTCCAGACTATGCAACCAGATAGCTGCACACACCTCTAACATATGACAGAGGAAATTCCAAGACTGCTCTTAGTTTTATACAATATGTTTGTGTTGGAACTATCTACTGAGCTGGAATGGCAGGACGGGGAAATGGCCTCATGACTCAAAAATGTTGGGCCAAGTGATGGTGACTGCAATGGGCCCTGACTTGCGTGTAGCCTCAGACAAGGGTACTGCTGCAGAGCTCACTTAAAGAAATGTGTCCTGCCCCTTGGACAGCAGCATTACCACTGGCTGCCTTCCAAGCACATGCCTGGTCAGCATCTCTATGTGTGTACTGGCCTTCAAGGGCAGAAACAAGCTTGTTCCTCCAAGATGTTCCCATAACTGGGCATAATTAATAGTCATGGGGAGAGGAAGAAGGAAGACAGGTAGAACAATCGCACAGTATGAGAAAGCTGGGCAGAGAGGAAGCACTGAATAGGGTTCAGCTGTGGCAGACTGTCAGAAATTGCCCTCAGGTGGAACTTGGGAGAATTTGGGCCGTAGATACAAATGCTTCCCAGCCGTGTGCCTTGGGATAGTGATCCCTCCCATCGTCAGGACACCAGGCTCTGCCTGGGTGACTAGAGACCCATGGATGGTCATCTTCATTGAAAATTGTCTTGTCTGGTTTCCAAGTTACCTCCAGGGGACATCAGTGTACCACACAGATGTTGCCATTTTTCATGAGTAACATGATCTGAAAAACGTACTATAGAATTTATATTTACGTTTGCACAGAAACAACCAACCAGACCCCAGATGCCCTTGCCGTTCACTACTCATTGTCTAAACGCCATGTGGCAGGAACTTCAACTCCAAGGCTGCAAACCAACATGGCTTCCAACCGACATGGCTTCCTCAGGTGAAGGACTAGTTCCCATGCTGAGTTTATACCACCTAAGTACATAGCCGTGTTGAGATAACCAGTCTGAAAGACCCATGATTATCTTTTCTCATGGAGCTGTGCCCAGTAGAATCACTGTCAGTGTGGTGGGTTCACTACTCAAGCTATATCCCGTACCTCAGCTAGGGTCCTATCAGAGACACTGAGGAAATAATTTTGTATCTGTTTAAGTCCTTTATAATATTTAGTGGCAGAGGGGATGTAGTTCCTTTAATTTTTTTTTTTAATCTTCGTTTTTGGATTGGAGAGCTTAGTTTCTTTTTTTCTCTCCACTTTAAAGCATATGTACAATTTTTAGAAGCCTAATCAGGTTGTTAGGTAGAAAAGCAATTTCAGTGCACAAAAAGATAATTAATGTGCAGAAATAGTGAGGTGGAACAACTGAGAGGAAAAAAGGATCTCAGCTGACCAGGCAAAGGGAGTTGGCATGTGCCAAATAAGGTGTGTGATCCTAGGTCTATACTCTTCTTAAGTGCTTTGCTAGTTTGTCTATGCAAGGGATAGTCAGTGCGGAGCATAAGATAGCTGTGCGTAGCTAGGCTAGGTGCTTGGAGGAGGGAGCTGGCTGGGAGCTGCCTGGCAAGGACTTGAGATCAGGAGATTAGCAAATTTCCAGAAGGGATCTGCAGTAACAGTCCGGTCAGCCTGACAGCCTCCCTCCTGCCAGTTTCTCTGCCATGATTGCATCTGTAAATGGGCCAAAGGCCATAGGCTTTCATTCTACAGCAACTCAGGGAGGCAGATCAGGAGTGACGTCCAAGTGGGTGTGCCAAGGAGCCCCCACCAGGCACGGGGAGAGATGCATGGAATAAATGAGCTTCGAGGGATTTGAATCAAATGGGAAGGAAGAGGCAGGAGGTGGGACTCTATGACATAAGGAGTTCACTCCATTGTCCCAACAGGGCCACCATCACCATCTGAGTGTGGAGGTTAGCCGCTACTGGCCGGGTGTGGGGAATCGAGAGGGAGCAGGTGTGTGATGACACTCACAGAGAGGCCAGGCTTCCTGTGAAGACCTCGGAGCCACTGGCACAGAGCAGAGAGACGGACTCTAGCAGAGCTTGGGCCTGCAGGTAATCGAGAGGGTGTGGTCGAGTTCAAAAGGACAAAGCGGCCTTCTGTGCAAGATTCGAAGAGAGGCTTTCCTGTTAGAAAAGGACCAGCTGGGGCGCCTGGGTGGCTCAGTCATTAAGCATCTGCCTTTGGCTGAGGTCATGATCCCAGGGTCCTGGGATCGAGCCCCGCAGCGGACTCCCTGCTCCGCGGGAAGCCCTCTCCCACTCCCACTCCTCCTGCTTGCGTTCCCTCTCTGTGTCTCTGTCAAATAAATAAATAAATAAATAAATAAATAAATAAATAAATAAATAAA
>NC_058404.1:25996989-25998477 GCF_002201575.2 Neomonachus schauinslandi
AAATAAATAAATAAATAAATAAATAAATAAATAAATAAATAAATAAATAAATAAATAAATAAATAAATAAATAAATAAATAAATAAATAAATAAATAAATAAATAAATAAATAAATAAATAAATAGAAAGAAAGAAAGAAAGAAAGAAAGAAAGAAAGAAAGAAAGAAAAGGACCAGCTATGGTCCACAGTGGTGCTTCTTAAGCTTTAAGGTGTGCAGGAGTCACTCCGGGATCTTGTGAAAATGTGCATCCCGATTCCATAGCTCTGGGGCAGGCCTGAGAGTCTGCATTCCTAACAAGTTCCCTGATGATGATATTGTCACTGAAAGCAAAGTTCTCTGACAAGAATGCCAAAATCTAGATTCCTCCCAAGGAAGATTTTTGAGCTGAAGAGAAGTCAAAGACAATTAGTAAGCCAATTTTACCTTGGGCCTGAGTGTGACCATGATTGGATTAAATGATGATTTTTAGCAGGTTAAGAATTGTTGCTAAGGGTAAGAAATTGTGTCTAGGTGCTTGTATTTCTTTAGCATTTGCTCTAATGGCAATCAGTTTGTAAATATAAAATTTTTATGTCCATGCTTAGTTCATTTAGAAAAGAATTCATTTCTTACACTGGCACATGATAGCGGTTGAGTAAATATTTCTATTTAGTGAATAAATAAGCAAACAAACAAGTGAAAATGCCTTGTGCATTCAGACTTAGCAAGCTAATGAAAAAGACTATTTCAGTTTGAAACGCCATGACGTATAGCTTCTCAGGGTCTCGCTCAGCCTCTACCTTCCATTGCGGTCGTATTTAAGGGAGAAGCAGTAAGAGGGTGTCTCGCTCCTCCGTGGGGCAGTGTCAGACTACAGCCTCCTGCCAGGATCGGGGTCCTTTGCCTCAGGAGCCGTGAGTGCTGCTGGGCTCCTCCACGAGTGGGAGGATTCTCCCTTACTTCCTGCATGCCTCTCTCCCTTTCCCTCCCACCGACTTCATTTTTCCCCTTACCCCTCTCTGACATTCTACCTATTTACCTGTCTGTTGTCTATCTTGTCCCCCTAGGGCCTGAGCTCCATGAGACAGGGACTTTGTTTTATCTGTTGTATCCCCAGCTCCAAGAAGAGTACCTGGCATCCTACAGGTGCTGGATAAATCTTTGTCAAATGAATGGATGTGTGAGAGAATGAAGTGGACTAATCACGAGTGTCTGACCTTCTCTTCTCTTAAAATGAGTTTCCGAAGTGATTTCTCAGTCCCTATTAAATAAATTCATTCTGTGCAAGGCATTCCCCACCAGTGCATCAGTCTTGTCCAGACTTATCTAGATGCCAGTGGGGAGCATAACTCCCTCTGGAACCTCCTGTTGGACCACATCTCTCTCCTTCATCCCCACCCTCCCCTCATCTCCCCTAGTGATGAGGAGCCCCTTCAATTTCTCCTTTATCTCTCTGGCCTAGATAGATAGATAGATAGATAGATAGATAGATAGATAGATAGATAG
>NC_058404.1:25998487-26021003 GCF_002201575.2 Neomonachus schauinslandi
TAGATAGATAGATAGATAGATAGATAGATAGATAGATAGATAGATAGGCAGACAAACTTTGATTTCTAGTATCTGCTATTGTTTCTAATTTTTTTAAGAAGAAAAAAAACAAATAGTAAAAAAGAGGGAGTAAATGGTCTGGGGAAAGCACTTTTGAAATATGTTGTTCTGAGTAAATAGAAGAGAAATATGCCAGACTGAAGTAGATGAAAGCAATGCAGTATTCACCCAGAGAAACCACTATTTTATTTTCAAGATATTTTTACTTTATGACTAGGTTTTAGAGCCTTCTCATTATTTTATTTCCTCAGCTTTGTTTGCTGAGATTTTATGTAGTTTAATCTCCTGTTGCTCTCTGTAGATGATGACTTTAGTGTCCCCATACCATGGGCAAGACCACCTGTGTCTTCCTACAGTTTCCAGTGTGTGCATACCAAACGTGGAAACATTCCCACATGGCTATGTAAAAATCTGGATCTATAAGACCTGAAAGTTGATGATTTTTACATAATTTTATAGTTTTTGAAAATTATAAAATTCCTGAAATTTGTAACTCCTCCTCTCACTCTGCTCCTTCTGCCCCTCCCCTCTGTCCCAATAAATATTTAGGTTTGGGAATGTGCCCTCACAGAAGCCCTAGTTACATTTACTTATAAATATACATTTATTAGCTTGGGAATTTGGTCGGGGAAGAAAAAAAATCTTCAAATAACTTCCCCCAAAGAGCAAAAGTCATGATGAACTTTTTGTCACCTGGAGCTCCTGCCCAGCAGAGCTGCTCGTGGAGTTGACTTTAGTCTTGGCGTCTAAGTGCATGAGGAGATGTGGTGGGAGCCGGGAGAGGCCACTGCGACAAAGAAGGAAGGAGAAGGTCAAGTCCAGGGAGAGAGCAACTCTGCACACCCAGGGCCAGTGTGAGGAGCTTCACATGTATTTGCTGACTTCTTGGAGGTGTTCTGGGGACAACGGCAACAGCAGTATCTGTGTGTTAACTTGGTTTCTTTGCACATGGATCCCCGTTGATACTGCTAGACCCTTCACAGAGTCCATGTCACAGTGCTGGGGGGGAGGGCGGGGGGGGGTGAGAGCACCGTCTGCTGCCACCTTCATAATCGAAAGCTTGAAGTCAGATGAACACAGGCCTTTTTTGACCAGTAATCAAGTAGGGCCAAGAGGTCCACATTAGCAAGAGACGTCAGAAATTCCAAAATTCAGCTAAGCCAACGAGCAAGTCCCATGGTCCTCTGCCAAAATACTTTGAATCAGTAACATAAAAATGGTTTTTTTTGCTTTTTTTTGTTTTTTTTTTAAATTTTATTTATTTATTTGACAGAGAAAGACACAGCGATAGAGGGAACATTTATGGCAGGCGGAGTGGGAGAGGGAGAAGCGGGCTTCCCGCCAAGCAGGGAGCCCGATGCGGGGCTTGATCCCAGGACCCTGAGATCATGACCTGAGCTGAAGGCAGACGCTTAATGACTGAGCCACCCAGGCACCCCAAAAATGTTATTTTTTAAAAAGGAAAAAAACTAAGGGAAATTTTGTGAAATTTGTCTTTGCTCTGGTAAGAGATGGTGCTGTTTTCATCTTTCTAAATGTTCAAGTAGCCTGAGTTGATTGTTCCCAAGGAATGGAAACATTTGCATTAGAATCTGTTGGGCATAGAATTCAAATGCTTTGAAACTGTGGGCTAGGCCCAAGGCTCCCACACCTGGGTGTATATTGGAACAGCCCAAGAATTAGAATCTCAGGCTCAGACTGGCCTCAGCCAGGGGTCTTCAGAGTGGGTGCAGGGACACAGGGGGTGTACTAGAGAACCCACTGCAGGGCAAGAGGAAAAGATGAGAACTTCTATTTTTATATATTTCATCTCATCTTTAAAAATAATATTTATCGGGGCACCTGGGTGGTTCAGTCGGTTAAATATCTGCCTTCGGCTCAGGTCATGATCCCGGGGTCCTGGGATTGAGCCCCACATCGGGCTCCCTGCTCAGTGGAGAGTCTCCTTCTCCCTCTTCCTCTGCCGCTCCCCCTGCTTGTGCTCTCCCTCTCTTTGTCTGACAAATAAATAAATAAAATCTAAAAAATATATATATATATTTATTATTTATGTTCAGAATGTATGTAATGTATGTTTAAATATATAATATACTTAAAGTATACATAATATCACTTATTTTGTATGTTTACAGTGTATACTTGCCTATTTCATATATAAGTAAATGGATATTCATATTTTGGGGTTCATGCTTGGAAAGTTTTACACAGGGGAACATGACTAAAATTTTGAAGGCCACAGACCTAGGTCACTGGAGCAACCTCCAAGTGGTCTGCCCCTGTGGCGCATCTCTCATCCTTATTCCTCCCGTTTGTCACGTCACACGCCTCAGTGGCTTCTCACCCTCAGGAAAGGCACACTGCATGCGCCCCTCCCTCCAGCCTCTCTGGTCTCCATCAGCCTCACTCTACTCCACAGTCCAGCCATTTGGGACCAATCCTGCACCCCAGACCCCTGTGTAGGTGGTCTTTCCCAGGCCTTTACCCACACTGTTCCTTTTCCTGGGACGTTCTCTTCTTTCCAACCTAACTTGGTTAATTTCTGTGCAACCTTTAGAGCTCAGTTTAGATATTATTGGCTTGGACCCCAAAGATTGGGCCAGGAGGCCTCCCCATGTGTTCTCAGAGCCACCAATGCTTCCCACCATAAGGAGGAATCATAATGTACGGAAACTCCCTGTTTACCCTAGTGTGCTGTAAACCCTCGGAGGGCAGGTTTGTCTGGCTTATCATTGTAATTCCAGTGCCTGGTATATAATAGATATGTCAAATGTAAGTGGAAACCATTCCATTGTTAAACAATAAAAGTGGGTCCTCTTTTGATGTTTAGTCCCCTCCTCCCCATCTTTTATAGTTTCATAAGAAGAACAAGAGAATTCAGTTTCCATATTACCCAATGCACAATCCCAGGAGATTAAATTGTATGATCAAGATATAAAATTGGGGATATGTGAATGAATCTCTCATCCAGACCACCAAATCTCATCAGAGGACATTTGGCCATTGGAAGGAGTAAAAGAAAGAAAAAGAAAAGTAGCAAAGGAGGAAGCATTTTCATCTACTTGGAAGTGAAGATTAAAATACATTCTCTTCTCTTTACAATCCCAAGCACTAAGCAGAAGTTACAACTTTGTAAGGCTGCACTGCACACTATTCACCACACAGCCTTCACTACAGAAAAGTCATTTAAAAAGATGCACAATAGTAGGATCACTCTCCTGCCAACAACAGCTTATAAGAACACAAGATAGACAGCCGCGGTGTCCACCCAGGGTGGAGACTATAGCTCTCATCCAAGGCATTGCCATGAGTTTCTAGTTTATATGGGAGACTGGGGGCAGAGGTTATCAAGTGACACAAATAAAACATCACACTACGAGCCCAGCTAATCCCAGAATACCATTCCTTCCATGGTTTCCTGACATTAGAAATAGACATCCAGATGCGTCCAAACTCCCTTAAGTAAGTTCACACAGGCTTAAGTCCACAATTTGAGATCAGCCCAACACAGGATTGTTAGTTCTGTGTTCCAGCTCTGCCAGTTCCTGAAGGAGTAGAGGTTCTGTAGTCTCCATACCACTCGGTGACATGTTTGGGCCACAGCGTTGGCACTGATTGCTCATCCATCTCCTCAAGGACGTCTCACTTCTCATTCCTGTTTAATGAAATCACTGCTGTAAGTTCAAGTATGGCATCCCTGCGATCATCAACTCATCTCATCCCCACACGTTTCCCCATTCTGAACCACACTCCGCCCAGACCTGACCCTCCAAACCCTTCCATGTGTCCCCTAAATTTCCAGAAACCCCACAGTATCTTCAACCACATTGTTGAACATGCCCTTCAGCTCTTGGCCTTCTCAGAAAGCCAGCTACCCGTGGGGACTCTGCAAGTGCCACATTCTCTGGTGCCCCCTCCACATACACACCCCTACCAACAGCAGGGGGCTCATGAAGAGGCTTCCCAGAGGAAGGGCTATCCAAGATGCATGCTGTCAGGCAGGATCGGTTACAGATTTTGCAGGGCCCAGGGCAAATAAAAATTTGTGTCCCCTTGTTCAGAAATTATTAAGAATTTCAAGACAGTGACAGCAAAATATTAAACCAAGTAGGAGGACCTTCTGAGCAGAGGACCCTGTGTGACTGCATGTTTCAAATGCCTGTGAAGGCGGGCCTGCTGTCAGAGTCCCTTAGGACTTGGATAAGAGAGTGTGGATAAGCATGATTCTTATCAACACGACCTAAGATTTGAAAATGAGAAAGACCCTCGTTTGTCCAGCGTCTTGTTTGAAAGAGGTAATATATTATCTTCTCTCTTTAAAGGAGTTTTCTGAGGCTCAGAGGAGTGAAATTCCCCCCATCTCAGAAAAAGTCAGTAGCATTAGGGTATCAGAGCCATGTTTCCACCAGGGCAAAAACAGTTCTCAAGGAAAGGACAAGTGGTATTCTTTCTCTCTGTTTCTTGGGTGAACTGGGCAAGTAGGGGAGGAAGTGAAGCTAAGCCAGTGCGTGCTGAAGCAGCCTGACCTCTTCTGTAGGGGCCGTCCAGATGAGCCTCTAGCTAGGCACTGCAGAAATGGTAGCAGCCAGGAGGATTTCCCAGGGACTAGTGAGACTGGCCGAATTTGCCTCCAACAAAAGTGTCAGCAGCATTCGCTTTTGCTCACTTAATGTCCTCTCTCCCTTGCATTGATCCTCTCTGGCTCTGAGTCTTTTAAATATCAAAGGAGTCCTTCATGGTGGACTTCCGGTATCTGCAGGTTGGTGGTGGGAGACACGTCCATGGTGCTGGAAGCCTTCCAGTGCCCAGTCCTGCTACAGAGGTGGCCATGCATGGCCTATGTCTGTAGCTGTACCCTGCCTGCAGAGAGAACACCAGTCCATCTCCTTGGAAGACTGGCCTGGGACTTGTGAACATGCCCAGTGTCGGCTGAATAAGACCAGCTGGTGTGAACACAACAAGCCAGGGCACATGCTGGGCTAGAGCTTGACAAGGTTCTGCTAGGTAAGTTAGGCCACCCTTTCCTCTTTGGGAACAACATAAGTCTCTCCAAAACAAAAACAAAAATGAAAGCAGCCACTAACATGGCTGCCATGACTCAGAGCAGTTAGATGCATGTTGTTGTGCGAGGCTGCAGGTTTCTTTGGGGTGTCAAGCAGGATGCGGGCATATGCTGTGGCTTCGGCTTAATATAACAGAGACATACGAGCTTTCTGCTTCAGGCATGTGTGGGTATGTGTTTAAAGTTACTGTCACACCCAAAAGTGAATGCCAGGAAAGACACTTCACATTTTCCATGCCCTGCAGCTTCTCTGCCTCAAGATCATCCCCTACTCGCCGTCTCTGTACTTGCCAAAGAAAGCCAGCACCTTCCATAGTTGTTGGTACATGACAGAAGCAGACCTGTGACAGATGTTTGCTGAATGGGTGAATGAATGAATGAACAAACAAATTAAGGAACTCACTGCTGCTGGGCTTGGCCACCACCAGATGGAAACAGATGAAAATGTAGTCTGTCAAAAGCAAGTTGGATTGCTCCCGTGTGGTACTATATTGACTATGAGAAAGCACAACTTTCTATAAGGGCTAACTAGCATGCTCCCATTTTTGCATAGTAATAGACTTCTATAGCCTATTATGTAGTGTATACATTTAAAAGGAGGAATACTTTAATTAACATATCTATTTTATTATTAATGATACAATGTGTACAATGCCTTGGGATTCACGAAGATGAAAGTGAGCAATTTAAATGTGGGATATTATTATGTTTCTTATAATTACAGTATGTGTATACAACAGTTCATTGTGAGCACCCATCAAACAAAGTACCCCATGAAGCTGCTGCTACAAAAGGCAGTGGTTGGAAGGGTTCAGCTAGGCCAGAGGATCCCATTTTTAAAGGAGTTGTGTTGGCTCACTGCTTATGGGAACACTTTGGTGTGATTCAGGAGCTTCAAATTCCACTGGCCCAGCCTTGAACATTAATTAATTTTAATACGTTCAAAGAGTAAAACACAGCTCCTCCTAAACTTCCCAGGAGAATATTCATTGCACCTCCTAAGGCAGTGAGCACTCACAGCATGAGAAAGCTCTCCATAGTTGTGGGTAGCCTGAGTCATTCAAAGCTGAGGAATGGGGGTGGAGGTGGGGGCAGTGGGAACATGGGCGGGGGGAAACAGACCCTTCTCATTTCTTATACATCTATGGACCCATCTTTCATTGACTCAACGTGAATTTTCTTTCTTTTTTTTTTTTAAGATTTTATTTATTCATTTGAGACACAGAGATACAGAGAGAGAGAGAGAGAAAGCATGAGGCGGGAGAGAGCAGAGGGAGAGGGAGAAGCAGGCTCCTTGCTGAGCCAGGAGCCCGATGTGGGACTCGATCCCAGGACCCCGGGATCATGAGCTGAGCTGAAGGCAGACGCCTAACCATCTGAGCCACCCAGGCGCCCCTCAACATGAATTTTCAATAAAGCCAATATGTCCTCCAAGTAGGCAAAAACTGATTTCATAGAGCAAAAAATTCTTAGCTTTTTTATATGTAACATGCACAGGTATTCGTATAGTACATTAAAAATAGCTCTTAATAATGTTTCTGTGGTATTAAAATACATGGGGTAAGAAAATTCGGAAATAAATATCTAAGAAGTCTCCCTAGGGGAGTGAAAAATGAAGAAAAAGTTTGAGAAACACTGCTCTTGCTTTCTAAGAAAAGTTTAACTGATATTAGAAAGGCAGTTTCTCCATTACGTGGGAAGCAAGCTTAGGGGGATCACAGAAGCCTGGTAAGAAATAGGTCTTCCCAGGGACCCATCACTGTGTCATTTAATGGAAACCTGGCATTCCACAATTATGGATTTTTTCTTGTGACCTAAATTTTGAATCCTTGCCAAAGTGTGACTATCTCTGAATGAGGTAATACTTTTAATTTTATCATCCACTTATATCTTGGCATAAGGATCTATCAATACCTTTTCTAACATCAGTTTAACTAGGAGAAGAAGAGACTATGAGGGTATTTGGTACGTGAGGGCGGGAAGAGGGCACACTTGGGGAAGGGGGTATACCAAAGGAAAGGTCAAAAATATGATGGGGCGAATTACAGAGTTCCATCTACAGTCTCAATGTTAAGAAATATATTTATTTTCTAGAACTCTATTTAACTTTTTAAAGATTTCATTCTGCTGAGGTACCCCCCCCCCCAAAAAAAATCATGACCAATTCAGGGTCTGTCCATTTCCCAGAACTGGGCATGAGTTCCATGTAGAGTCAGGGCATGGGTGATGGTGGGTCATGCTGTGACCGGTCTTCAGTGTCATCTGTCATCTCATCTGGGCTTGGTCATGCAGATCAACACCGAGCCACCCTGCCAGGCCCTGCAGGTTTACTCTACCTCCATGCTGGGGACTTGGTGAAACGCTCTAGCCCCATAGGCCTAGGTACACCCCGTTCTCTTGGTCTTGCCTCCTTTCTGCGGTTCTACCCAGGTGAGGGCACAGGTCTTGTCTAATTCTCAGTATCCCCCCAAAAGCTATCTGGGGTTTTCACCTTTACCCCTCACCCCCCACCTGTGGGAGGCCCCACTTCACAGAGACAGGCACAAGGGGTGGAGATGCCACCTAAGCTCCCATTGCCTCCACCTCACCTTTCCTCCCTGCTGCAGCCTCGGGAGTGCCTGCCAAGTTTCCAGGCTAAGGAGCTCCATCAACAAAGAGTCTTCCAAATTCATGGCTTGTGCGCATCTGTCCTTTCTGGCTGCCCTGCAGGCCGTGGCTTCTGTGATTCAAAAGGCCTGACTGGACTCTTCTTTGCTTTGCTCTCTGCTATGTCACACCTGCGCCGAGGCAGCATGTGCAGAAATGCCAAGCCGACAGGACAGAGACGGGCCAAGAGGAAGAAGGAAATGCCAAGCAAAAACCAGTTCATATTTCAAAACATTTTACCCCTTTTTTTTAAAAAAAAAAAAGGCATATTGTTTCACAATTTGGAGGTTGATCCACTACCCCAGCACTGGTTTTCTTGACTTCCATTCTAGACTGTATTCAGAGAAATTGCCATGAATTTTAGTTATACAGGTGTGTCCTTCATAACACAAACCAAGTAAAAACTGCCTCTCCTTTTTGCTCAGATTGTCATATATTTCAACGGGGATAGAATAATAAAATTGTGAGTTTAGCTCCCAAGGTGAGACTGGCATAAAAAAAAAATCATCTGGATGACTAATGCATAACAATTTTAAAATTCTGTGATTATTTGGGTGTGAAATAAATGCTGTTGAAATGAATTATTTCAGGTCTGATAAGAACCAGGTAACTCTAGATATTACTTTGAAATGAAAATAGGTTGAAAAAAATTACAAAGCCTTTCTAATTGTCCAGATGGAAAGTACGTTGATCATTCTGCCCCAAAGAGAAGCTACTGATGCTGCTTGGGTAGGGGTGACTGGAAACCAAGGGTAGAATCTGTAAATGCAACAGCTACAGAACCAAAGTTTGCAACAGTATAAGCTAAACTACTCTGACTTGGCTTTACTGAGCATGCGGGGATGCTTGTCATTGCTGGGGATGTTGTCCTCACAGGAGAAATCAGACTTTCACACAGCAGGCTCTCAACTCATTTGGTGAACTTGTTTCTTCCTCAAAGTGATACTTCAGATATGAGGTGGGGCAGGGGGTACCTTCTTCTTCTTCTTCTTTTTTAAGATTTATTTATTTGAGAGAGAGAGAGAGCAAGGGGAGAGACAGAGGGAGAGAGAGAGAGAGAATCCTCAAGCTGACTTCCCGCTGAGTGTAGAGCCTAACTCGGGGCTTGATCCCAGGACCCTGAGATCATGACCTGAACCGAAATCAAGAAGTTGGACACTTGACCAACTCAACCACCCAGGTGCCCTGGGGAGTACCTTGCTCTTATGTTTTTTACAGTCTGATTATCTCATATTTACAATCCACATGTGTTCCTGAGGAGGAGCTCAAGGTGTCTTATTCCTTCCTTAGAGACATTGCTGGGGGAGCCATGATGGGAAGAGTGATAAACATCAATTTAAAGAGCAGTAAACATTGAGGAACAGTGAGATTTCTCTTTTCTGGTCACGGTATGAATCACAAAAATACTTTTTTGGGGAAGTTGCTTTTTATTCTCACTCCTGAATCCCACAATCCTAACAAATGTAGAATATTTCTGATTTTTTGTTCCCATCTTAGAGCTTATCTTGCTACCAAAGGAAACAAAACAAAAAAACAAGCCTAAAAAACAACAAAACAACAACAACAACAAAAACCCAGAAAAACCACCCATTTACCTGACAAACTAATGATTTTCAAAGTTTAACTTTCAAAATATTTTGCCAAGTTCACTGTTCTTTGCATTAAGATGGAATGACAATGCAGTGTTTGGAAAGGCCGACAAAAACAAGTATGTCATCCCAAGTTACAAAGAAAACAAAGACACCAGAGAATCCTCACCAAGTTTTAACATGTGGAGACAGCAATGCACTGAACCAGATCCTTGGAGGCTAAATCAAGCGAATAAAGCAATGGAACAGCTCATTTCCATGCGACAAACCAGCCCTGGGAACTCAGATAAGGCCTTAGCTTCATAAATGCTACAAATCTGTTTTCCGTTTTCCTGAAAGTCTTGGCAATGATTCAAAGCCAACCGATGAAACAGACAGGAGGCCTGTTTCTGGCCAAAGTCTGTGACGGCGGAGGCTCTTTCTCCAGGCAATGTGAACAATAAGCGTCTTCTTTCTGGGTGGTGACGGAGTTCTCCCACAGAGCCCAGTGTAAGTCAAAATAATTTCTAGTAACTAGAAGCTAGCTTTAGACAACTCTACTAGCGGGTATAATAATAATAATAGCTAACATTTACTGAGTGCTTATTACAAGCTAAGCACTGTTCTTGGCATTTTACATGATGACCTCCCCTATTATTTGCAATGACCCTGGTTATTGTAGATGGTACTATTACTGGCTGCATTTTATTGATGAGGTAAATGAGGTCCAGAGAAGTGAAGTAATTTTCGTTTAGGGTCCTATGGCAAAAAAATGTTATAGCTGGCCTGGACTATGGAAGCTATGCTCTTAATCACTGTACCATATTATTTGCAATGATCATAATAGCAGATATTATTATTCTCCTATATGTGTATTTGAAGGGTAACATAACTAGGTAAAAATACTGCAGTTACTAGTAGACTACCCAGGAATTATCACTCTCACCTAGATGCCAGGACTGAATGTGACATACTAACATGTAAGAAACAAAATGTCAACTGGTGGCATATTTGAAGAACATTTTGAATGCTTTTGGATGGTCATCGAAAATTGATGTTAAATTTTGAGAGGGGGAAAAATAAGGTAAAACAGTTGCCAAACTTTTGTTTGGAGAACACAATCATCCTGTCAAAGTATAGTTTTCAAAGGGTTAAAAAAACATGATTCTCATACAACTACAAAATGAAGATATGCAAAAGATTTTATTCAACTTATTAACTAGTGAGGGAACCAGTAAGATGTTAAAACTGGTCCAAAGGGCATTTGGAAAGTTGCATATACACAGGCAATTTACTACACTGTTGCATTAGATATAAAGCTGGTTAATGTCCAGTCCAGCTTAAAATGTAAACTTTGGGGTTATCTATTCCACCAGAAAGAAATTATTTACATCTCTACTAGACAAAAACTTACAACTTGATCTCTGTCCCTACAAAGATATAAATTAGATCAGTAAATAGAAAGCAAAGCCTATCATTGCACTGGAAAAACAAACAAAACCCAAAACCCTACCCACTATTCTTTTATCTATTTTCAAGTTCAGATCATTTTTTCTGAATTTTTTCTAACAATTCTTATTAAGGTAGAGGTTCAGAGCCTGTGTCTAGCTAGCTCAAAATGGGGGTGGGGGGTGGGGGTGGGGAAGATACATAAATATCTCCCTAACATGGATAGGAAGTATGCTTTAAAATTCCTTAATAAAAATATTCTGTTATCTAATTATCAAGAAAGGACTAAGCCATTGGGTCAAAGGAGGTGGGGGGGAATGGGCAAAGAATGAAGAAAAGGGAAGAGCAAAAATCTCAGTCCTCTGCTTTAGTGGAAAGTACAAAGGATAGTGGGCTTATTTTATAGGCAAAGTGATCAGTGGTCAAATTTTAAAACAGGAAAGACAGATGATAAGAAGTCAATATGCTTCTAGCATATGTCTCTCTGTGCCCCATCAAAAGCCATTCCATCCTCTAATCAAAGTAGTCTTTGTTTCTACTCACGTAAAGAACATGAAATTAAATAGGTTAATTTACCCAGGGTTTTGTAATGTGATAATAATTGAAGTCTCTGTTTTCCTTGAACTAGTCCTCACTTTTGTGTTACAGGTTAGGAAGAAACTTGAGGCTCTTCAGTAACTAATTAAACATTTGCTAATTCTCAGGGCTTAACGTAACAGACTCCTGATGTCAGTACCTTACTTGTGCTCAACTTTTCTGAGCATTTCAGGAGATTTTTGAGGTTGGACTTTTAAGATGCCAAATGCTTATTCCTCTTCTCATAACTATGACTTATGTACAGTGCCCTGGTTTTTATTCAGATTGATAGATAAATATAGTAGTGTTTCTCCCCTTTTTTTCTCTTGAGTGAATGAAATGTCAACTCTTCCCTCCCAACAAAACAAAAATATCCTCCTATGGAAAACTACAACCGAATAAAACTGCCATTGAAGAAGGCTAATGTATACTTTTTCAGACTATTCTAGAATAACTGGACATCAAATCATTTTCATTGCATGTTACAAGCATCTCTTCCTCCCCCACTTCTATGAGATCCAGAAGCTAAGCTTGGAAAAGAAGAATGACTTGACAACTCAGCTGCCTTTGTTCCTTTTCAATAGGAAAACATGAATTGATAGTGTCCATATCTGTAAGATTTCAGTGCATTTTTACTATTTTTTATACTGAAATATTTGAAAAAGCTTAGTAAATATTTAGCATTCCTATAGTGGGAAAGTAAGTCCATGCAGCTATTTTACTTATTTGTTCCTTATTAACCTAAATTTTTTTAAGACTTTTTTTTTTTACAGCAGTTTAAGATTCACAACAAAATTGAGAGGAAGATACAGATATGTCCCTTATAGCCCCTGCCCTGCACTTGCACAGCCCCTCTGATTATGAACATTTCTGTCAGAGTGGTACATTTATTACAACTGATGAACCTACATTGACACATCATGATCACCCAAAGTCTATAGTTTACATTATGGTTCATTCTTGGTATTGTGTATTCTGTGGGTTTGGGCAAATGTATGATGATATGCATACATCATTATGATATCATACAGAGTATTTGCACTGCCCTAAAAATCTTCTGTGCTCTGCCTATTCATCTCTCACCCCCTGCTCCCTTCCCCCACCAATCCTTGACAGCCACTGATCTTTTTATTGCCTTTTCCAGAATATTATATAGTTGGAAACACACAATGCGTAGCCTTTTCAGATTGGTTTCTTTAACTTAGTGATATGCACTTAAGATTTCTTCATGTTTTTTCATGACTTGATAGCTCATTTCTTTTTTTGTGCTGGATAATATGCCACTGTCTGGTCGTACCACAGTTTATCCATTCACCTACTGAAGGACATTTTGGTTGCTTCCGAGTTTGGGGAGTTATGAATGAAGTTGTTACAAACATCCACGTGCAGGTTTTTGTGTGAACATATATTTTCAACCTTTAGGAAAAACCAAAGAGCGTCATTGTTGAATTATATGGTAAGGGTTTAGTTTTGGGGTACCTGGGTGGCTCAGTTGGTTAAGGTCTGACTCTTGGTTTCGGCTCAGGTCATGATCTCAGTGTTGTGAGATGGAGCCCTGTGTCGGGCTCTGCGCGGGGCATGGAGTCTGCTTAAGATTCTCTCTCCCTCTGCCTCTCCCCTTCCCTGTCCCCCCGCGCTCTCTCTCTCAAAAAAACAAAACAAAACAAAACAAAACAAAAACCAGAGAGTGCTTAGTTTTGTAAGAAATTGTCAAACTATCTTCCACTGTGGCTGTACCATCTTGCCTGCCCACCAGCAATGAATGAGAGGTCCTATTGCTCCTCACCATCATTTGATATCGTCAGTGTTCCAGTGACAGTGTTTCAGGTTTTGGCCATTCGAACAGTCTATCACTATTGTTTTAATTTGCATTTCCTTGATGACATATGTTGTAGAGTAGCTTTTCATATGCTTATTTGCCATTTGTATATCTTCTTTGGTGGGGTGTCCACTAAAGTCTTTGGCCCATTTTTTAATCAGGTTTTCACATCATTGAATTTCAAGAGTTCCTGTGAATATTTTGAACAGCAGTCTGAAAGCAGATGTGTCTTTTGCAGCTTTTTTCTCCTGGTCAGTGGTTTGTCTTCTTATTCTCCTGACATTGTCTGTTACAGAGCAGGTTTTTAATTTTAATGAAGTTTGAGTTTATTGATAAATAATTGAATTTATCAATTATTTCTTTCATAAATTGTGCCTTGAGTGTCATATTTAAAAATTCATTGCCAAACCTAAGGTCCTCTAGGTTTTCTCCTATGTCATCTTCTAGGAGTTTAATAGTTTTGTGTTTTACATTTTGATCTGTAATCCATTTCAAGTTAATCTTTATGAAGGGTTGGTATTAGGTCCATGTCTGGATTCATTTTTTTGTAACAGTTTTTTTTTTAAATAAATGCTGTTTATGACCTCTTTATTTTTTTTATTTTTTTTTTTTAAAGATTTTATTTATTTATTTGAGAGAGCGAGAATGAGAGAGAGTACATGAGAGGGGGGAGGGTCAGAGAGAGAAGCAGGCTCCTCGCCGAGCAGGGAGCCCGATGCGGGACTCGATCCCGGGACTCCAGGATCATGACCTGAGCCGAAGGCAGTCGCTTAACCAACTGAGCCACCCAGGCGCCCCTATGACCTCTTTAAATTTTCATAGTACTCCAACATACCCTGCAAACTGCAAAAAAGAAAATACATTTATAGTCATCAAAATGGAGAAGGGAAAGAAACTTTCTGGTCACAGACTCTTACCAAACTCTATTTCCAGTTGAGGAAGCAAGTTTCCTCCTAGAGTTTGGGCCTAGACCACAGGGGAGGAGGCGGAAAAGGACCTAGAGGTTTCATCATGTCCAGGCCAACTCAGCAGTTGAGGAAAACTGGCAAAGTTTGAGGACAAAACCTTAGCCAGGAATAAAAAGCAGGTATTTGCTTGACTGTGCCCTGCATTATATCTCTCAGGGATCTAATACTGATTGAATATGGGCACATTAATTGCAAATCCTGCCATCTGGCATGCTTGATAACATCTGGGTAGGTAGTACTCAGGGCTGGAGGTGGTGTGCAGTTGTGCTAGAGAGCCTCCAGTGATAAAGGCAAGAGGAGTTACATTTTCCTTGGACTTTGTACTATATGGAGAGAGTGATGCCACTGCATTAGCAGAGGCTCTTGATTTTGGTGTAGATTTAATTCTAACTTAAGGCAGGTTTGGGATTGCTAATAGCATACAGTTATATTAGCTACTTCAAGGTGTTGCTGCTATTATTACTGTTATTACTATTGATACTAATATTAACAAGAGGCATGATTTATTATGTACTTATTCCATGCTTACTTTTTCTATGAGAAAAATACTCTTATGCCATTGTACATCTGGAAAAACTGAGACACAGAAATTAAGCATTTTGCCCAAAGTCACACAGCAAGTAAGTATCAGAACCAGCTTTTTAATCCAAATTATTTGAAGTCACCACCGTGGTTCTCTTTTCCTATTTCGATATTTCTTAGCTAGTACGGAGGGATCAATGTGCTATTTAAGGAACTTACTCCCACTCTTTCTGTTAAGGGCAAGCTGATAAGTTAGCTACATCTGGAATCAACAAGGGAGAAGCCAACAAGAGTGGGTTTTTAGAATTCCTGAGGTTTATCCACAGTTTGTTAAAGGCACCTGACCATGAGCTTTACATATTGAGAACCTGAGATAAGGCAATTTCTTTTTTTTAAAAAATATTTTACTTATTTATTTGACAGAGAGCGAAAGAGTGAGAGATCACAAGCAGAGGGGGAGAGCAGAGAGGGAGAGAAGCAGTCTCCCCACTGAGGAGGGAGCCAGACACAGGGCTCGATCCCAGGACCCCAGGGTCATGACCGGAGCTGAAGGCAGACACTTAACCAACTTAGCCACCCAGGCACCCCGAGATAAGCCAATTTCTTATACTGGACTGAAAGGGTAGAAATATCCTGGGCAAACACGCAAAAGTGATCCATTGTGGTCTTCACTGCTAGTGTTAGATGGTCAGATGCCTTCTTCTCCCTCAGGGAAAGGTTCCTCCTGGTTTAGGATTCTCTGTGAAACTTAAGTCAGTCCTGCTCAAAGCAGTGGAATCAGAGTATTTACCATAGAAAGCTTGAAGCATTTCATGAATGAACAGATATTTAAAATGCGTGTCTACTTTTAAGTAGGGAATTAAGCATTTTCTTAGGTGGACATTAAGGAAAAATTCATGGAGTTAACGAAATTCCAAGAGCTAACAAGGAATTTTTAAAAATCATATCCATGGGACACCACGTTTCTGAGAATTAGGTTTGCTCAAAAGCAGAAGCGTGTGTTTTCCGTGGCTAAAACATCTTCAGCGACCACTCCTGAAGCCAGAACCATGACTCAGGAGATAGGCGGCTTTGGAAAAAGAGCAACACATTCAGAGAAAAATGGGATTGGATATGAAAATACAGTTTTATTTTGCAGTTAGGACAGAAAGAGTGGAAACATGAAGCAAAGTGTGGAGGAAGACAGTAAGGTTCAGCAAAAAGTCTTAAGGAAGATAGAATTTAAGTTGTGTGTATGTATGAAGAAAGAGAGAGAGAGAGAACAAGGCACAATGCTAGGTGCTGGGAAATGAGAGAGTTTGGTGAGTCCACAATGATGCCCAGGTTTCTGACATGGCAAAGGGTTTGGATTAAAATGTCATCCATTACATTGGGCAGTCTTGGGAAGCAGTTTCCAGAGGCAGCTCTAGTTAAGAGGAAATGTGGGGGTGATTCCTCAGCTGCCAAGAGTAAAGAACATGTACATTTTTTTAAAGTGAGGAAATTCTCTGAGATTTGACAGCTACTAACCTAAGCTACCAGCCAGTGCAGGAGGCAGAGGAAGGCACTCAGGAGGCAGGGATGGGACTCGGCGTCCTGACTGGCCCTGACAATTTCTTGTGCTGGGACTGAAGAACAAAGTTTTTTGAACTATCATGCTGGAAGCTCTCACTCCCCAAGTGGCGACTGCTGGATTGTTGATGACCATGACTATCAATGTTGACTGCAGAGGGGAGATTAAACTTTACTTCAGTTTCATAGATGAGACAACCAAAGCATGAGAAGTCAGACGGTCATGGAGGTTGATGGCAGACCATGGTAAGAGCTTGTGACTAGAGAGTTTGCGTTTCAGAGACACCCTTTTAGACAACTTTGCCCTGGCACCTGTCACATCACAGGCTACCATGGTCATGTGTATTTGTATTACTAAGAACTTCTAATATAGTAGCAAATGTGAGCTAGCCAGAACTTCACCAACAGAGTGAAATTTTAAAAGCCTGATACAGTCTTAACTATATTCTTTTATGCTTCTTTGATAGACATCCCTCTGGACTCGTCTCTCCCTCCCTCTGGACTCGTCTCTCCCTCCCTCTTCCACAACTTCCCATTCTTCTCCGTCACTGCTTCTCTTCCTATGCTCAAGCCCTCCACATTTTACAGATCAAAAGCTCATTTACTTCCATGGTGAATAAGCAGACACATTAAAATATTCCCAAGACAGCTATTCACTTCATTTGATCAGATGTAAAATGTCTGGAATCCGGATTAGCTTTGCAGCTATGGAAAGCAATTTCCAGGAAACTCTGACCCAAAGTTTAAAAGTTAATGCATCTGAGTGTTTCTCTGGACTATGAAAATTAAAATAATCCTATTCCCCAGGAATCAAAGAGCATTCAAAACATCTTCACAAAATCATCAAGCTTTCCGCAAGATACACTCACAATTATGCACATGAGCCCATCATTAATAGGATCTTGTTGGATTTTCTGAATGGAGGCTGAAGCCTTGCCTGGAAGCCTTTTGCTTTTGTTCCTATGAATGAACAGCTGCAAAGATTCAGCACAAGCCCTGCTTCCTCAGCACTAAAATACAATTTTGAAACAAAAGACAGGAAGAGAGAGAGCTCTCAACCTGGATGACTTTCAGCAGAGGGTGCTGTTTGGAGTAGGCTAGCCCTGGTTCCAGCAGGGATGGGATGTTCATTACTGATAGGTCAGGCATATTGTGGGACGGGTGGGCAAAGCTGCTGCAGGTGGGAGTGATCACATCATTTCCAGAAGGCAAGTGGGGGCAAGTCAGGGACCAGATCAAAATGGGACAGAGATTCGAGGGCAATAATTCATCCCAATCAGAAGGCAGGCTGAGGCTGGTAAGACTGGTGGGGTCAATTTACTAAACTGACTTCAGAGACCATTAGTGAGTGCTCTGGGGAGCAGATGCTTCCATGGTTTGGGCTCCTCCATGGAGGTTTTTGTTTTCTTTGCCTTTGGCTCACTCTTAGTGGAGTCGACTGTTCTTAAAGATCCAGGTCTGTTGCAATATGCAGTAAGGACTCACTGAGGGACTTTGACCTTGAGGTCAAAGGAATTTTGACCTTTAGGTCTAAGGAGGAAAAAGGAGGAAGGAAATTCGCCTTTGTAAATTTTAGGTTCCTTCTCAAGCATTTTTTCATAAATCTTTCTCTCAAGAAAATGGAAAGTAAGTATAATTATCCCCATTTCAACACATGATGAAACTAAGGGTTAGAAAAGTTCAATAACTAGCCTAAAACCAACAGCTATTAAATGGAAAATCCAGAATTGAAAAACAAAAACATATGGGGCGCCTGGGTGGCTCAGTTGGTTGAGCGTCTGACTCTTGAATTCGGCTCAGGTCATGATCTCAGGATCCTGAGATCAAGCCCCAAGTCAGGCTACACACTGAATGCAGCGCCTGCTTGAGATTCTCTTCCTCTCCTTCTGCCCCTCCCCCAGCTCATGCGGGAGCTCTTTCTAAATAAATAAAATCTTAAAAAAGAGAGAGAGAGAGAGAAAACAGCAATATGTTCCAAAGATCACGCTCTTTCTTCCTCACCATATTACCCCATCTTCTGGAACAGCAGTTTGTGAACATTATGTTCTCTGTACCCCTGTACATTCTTAAAAATTATTGAGGACCCAAAAATCATTTTGTTTATGTGGGTTATATATATCAGTGTTTGTCACATTAGAAATTAAAACAGAGAATTTTAAAAATATTTATTCAGTTAAAATAATCAATCCATTACATGTTAACATTTTATGAAAAATGAGTATGTTTTCTAAGCAAAAAAAAAAAAGTAGCATCATGCATTTTTGCAGGTCTTTTTAATGTTTGGTTTCAGGGAAGACAGCTGGATTCTCATATCTGCTTCTGCATTCAATCTGTTATGGTATGTTGTTGAGGTTGAAGTATATGAAGAAAATCCAGCCTCACACAGATCTGTAGTGTAAAAAGGGAGGAGTATTTAAATAACCTTTTCAGGTAATTTTGTATCCTATTCTTTGAAGAAGATTGCAGTGTGGACTCTGAAACTATATAGATGAAGTTTCCATACTCTGTTGCATTAAAATCTCTTTTTAATCTCTTTTACATTTATTTTAAATCTCTTTTTAAGGGCACCTGGGCAGCTCAGTCGGTTAAGTGTCTGCCTTCCGCTCTGTTCATGATCCCAGGGTCCTGGAAATTGAGACCCTCCTCAGGCTCCCTGCTCAGCGGAGAGCCTGCTTCTCTCTCTCTCCCTCTGCCCCCCAACCCCACTCATGCATGCTCTCTCTCTCTCAAATAAATAAAATCTTTAAAAAAAATAAATCTCTTTTTAGAAGTCTTTCTTACACTTTGAGTGGATCTCTTATGCACGATTTTGTAATGCTTTGGTCATTTGAAAATCTTGGTTTACTGACTTACGCCAATGGTAGCATTCCTAACAGTAGCACATTTTATTCCTCACTACCTAAAGGTCACAATTATCAATATCAACTCTGCTCTCTTCAGAAAATGTGTCAAGAATTGGGATGCTGTTAAGCTCAAGGTGGCAGACACAAGTTTTCCAAAATTCCATTTTCACCAGAAAGGTCAAATTTTCTCACTGACAACAAACACTATCAGTTTTTCTTGAAGTGACCGTTTCACTTCTTTCATTTTTGAGAACATGTCTACCAGATATCCAAGTCTGAATAACCATAGTTTGCCTATCAGTCATTTTTTTTTCCCAAGCAAAAAATGGTGTTCTACCAAAAAGCAGCCAGTTCCACTCACAACTCCATCAGAGGGGTGCTTTCCCTCAGGACAGCCACAGCACTGCCTTCTGGGTACTTCCTGTTGTGTCACACAGAATATTAAAAATATATATACTTCAGAGTCAAGAACTCTGAAATTAATGATTTTTATGGCTTTATTAAAAAGGGCATTCTTCAGTGATACTGGACTTCTAATTTATTTCATTTCTTAAATTTTTGCTGTGAAGGTACGGCTGTCAAGAAAACGAGTACAGTTTGTTCTGCTGTCTTGATTTATATTAAGGTACTAGGAGTTTTTTTGCCCACCATTGCTTTTGCCCTATCAGTACAAATGCTAATATGGTAAAAAGGCAAATAGGGCCTGAGCATTATTATTAAAACAGATTCGATGTTGTGAACCCATGGAAGGGTCTTCGGTACCACAAGGGGATCTATGGACTATACCTCAAGAACCCCCGTTCCAGGGCGCCTGGGTGGCTCAGATGGTTAAGCGTCTGCCTTCGGCTCAGGTCATGATCCCAAGGTCCTGGGATCGAGTCCCACATCGGGCTCCCGGCTCGGCGGGGAGCCTGCTTCTCCCTCTGACCCTCTCCGCTCTCATGCTGTTTCTCTCTCGCTCGCTCTCTAAAAAATAAATAAATAAAATCTTTAAAAAAAAAAAAAAAAAAAGAACCCCCGTTCTGGAAGAACTGGATGAGCCCTCAGAGTCTATCAAGGGTTTCCTCTCCCTCAGTGCCTCGAATCCAATATGAGCCAGTCATCTGTGTGCAGGCTGAAGCAAGAACTCAGGATAGAAGCAGAATTCCCATCGGGCTTGGTCCTAAGATACCTCCTCTTGTCAAATTTATAACTTTTTCTGTCCTCACAGAATTTACGTATTAGTGGCACAATGGACGGTATGAGTAAGTAAATGAAAACAAACAAACAAACAAACCTCAGACCTCAGTTTTGCCTCAATCATCTGATGAGGCAAATATTGTTCCCATTTTAAAGAAGAGCAGATAGAGATGCAGCTGGATTGAGTGAGGTGTTCCATGTCCCATAGTGAGTAAATAATGATGATCTAGGATTCGAGGTCTGAAGCCTGGCTGTCTCCACCGGCACATGATTCTCACAGGTCTTAACAGGCCTCAGACACTGCAGTAACATTTCGAAGTCAGTGACCCAGCTTTTGAGTTCTAAACCTACCTAGGGAAATGAGACGACAATTTTCCAAAAAGAGTGTGGGGGAAAAAGCACAATGACTTCCGAAAACACCAAAATGTGTGCTTCAAGGGAAATCCTCAGGTTTTGACTGTTAGGCCTTCAATTGGGTTTCTTTCTAGACACTTACTCTGTGGGTGTTTAGTAAACATTTCCTTTGTGTCCTGCTTTGTGGTAGGTGCTGGGAGCAGAGACAGTTCCTGTGCTGAAGCAGCCCACAGTTTTTAGAGGAGAGAGAGAGAGACGGAAGAGAGGACATTCTGGAGGCAAAGAAACACCAGCATCAGAGGTGAGCTTAAAATGGCTGACTGTGTGTGCGAGCGCGTGTGCACGCGCTCACACCCACACACCCAGCTCATTTCTTTTTTTTTTTTAAGATTTTATTTATTTATTTATTTGAGAGAGAGAATGAGAGAGAGAGAGCATGAGATGGGGGAGGGTCAGAGGGAGAAGCAGACTCCCCGCCGAGCAGGGAGCCCGATGCGGGACTCGATCCCGGGACTCCAGGATCATGACCTGAGCCGAAGGCAGTCGCTTAATCAACTGAGCCACCCAGGCGCCCAGTTTCAGTATCACCCAGCTCATTTCTATGTCTGAGATCTGAGACCTCCTGCAACTATACTAGATGAGGGTGTTAGAAGGACAGAAACAGCTCCCACCTCAGCGCGACCCACATCCTCCCCAGGATAGGATCCTCAGAAAAAGAGAAGCTGGAAACAATAACCCTTTGTAATTCTAACAGCCCTGTGAGGAAGATATTTGTAGTCTACAGATGAGGAAATTAAGGCTTAAAGAGTCTGTTTGCTTTCCTTTGTCCCATTGCAATATCACCACCTCCCATAGAGAGAAGTGCCTGGTGTCTCAGTCCTGCTCATGGCAGGGCCCTGGGCCTGCGCAGAACATCTCACTCCCTCTGCTTCTCTCTTTCTGCCTTCCTCCTGTTTCCACAGGGCTCTGCTCTTTCTGGCTGTGTCTTGCATTCCCCAAACGCTTGCTCACCTCTTACAAGTGACAGCAGATTGGGTTCCTCTGGCCGAACCTTCTACACTTTGCCTCAACCTTCATTTCGTTTTGTTGTTTTGGTTTCTTTCAGACCTTTGGTTTTTACTGATTCTGCTTCTCATGACCTGGGGTAAGCCTCTCTTCATCCTGTCTCCACGACTCCTGAGCCCCCCACAGTCAGCCTCCTTGTTCAGGACTCTGATTCTCTGTCACTCAGGGTTGTGCAAGTGCAAGGTCGCCTTGAGAATGAAGCCTCCTGAAAGTTTACTCCCTGCGCCTCTTCCTTGCATCTTCCAATCCTGGCCTTGCAAAAATAGGGTGCTTAACATCAAGAATTCCCTGGGCATTTTTTTTTTCTTTCAAGAACTATATTCCTTTGCAATTACTCACCCAATAGAGGACCTGTGGGTATAAAATTACCGGAAAGAGTTTAAAATCAGCTCAACCTTCTCTGAATCATAAACCAGTTTTCTCATGCATTCATAGCTCATCCTTGGATTCTTTTAGTTTATTTTCCTTCCCCAGTAATGAATTTTTCAATGAGTTTCGATGAGTCAAGAAGCATAAATCATTGATTCATTCATTAAATTATTCAAACATGTATTATTAACACCAGTATGCCAGGGTTTTTGACTGCTTCTGTCTTTTAATGGTCCATCCGTAGTTGAACAAGTAGGATTCATAAAGTGTGATTACAAAAACAGCTTCATTATGTTTTTTCCTCATATCTTAACATGGATTCTATTTATTGTGGGTCCCTCTCCTGACTCTGAGGCACACATGGGCAGTTCTATGACTCTTCTAGTCACTCCTAAGTAAAAAAGAAAGAAAGAAAGAAAAAGAAAGAAAGAAGAAAGAAAGAAAGAAAGAAAGAAAGAAAGAAAGAAAGAAAGAAAGAAAGAAAGAAA